>NC_068397.1:32261097-32306494 GCF_023724105.1 Carassius gibelio
ATGAAGTTAATATGCAGTCAAGTTCTGTGCATTTGAGAAACAACCTTTTCTAAATGTGCTATACAGCATTCGTCAGGTCACAACACACATATTCTCTGCACTCTTTCAAAGGCTGATAGCAGTCCTGTCTAATCATGTCCTCCCCAGTAACATATACCTCAGTTTATTCTGCAGGGACTGTTTAGTTGGATTTTCACCTTAATCTCCAGTGGTGCATCAGCTATTAAAGGCTCTTTGCCAGCTGGCATTCTCCCAGCAGCCCTAAAAGCGATGTTTCAGAAAATATTCTATGACATTTTCTTTCCTTGAGCAGAGGTCTTACGTCGAATAAATAGCCAATCATAATTTTCTATGCTAGTGATAGTAAAAAAAATGTAAAAAATAAAAAAATCAGATTTTATTGTTGGAAAGACTTTCTGTCTGAATATGTTATCCCATATGGAGATATTATCTGTATAATACAGATCTCCCTGTCTGCGGGTGTCGCTGTTGGACAGTGTTTTCTCTACTTCCTGTTGGCCTTCTGTAGCTAATCATAGCTCCTTGTAGCTGTTTTTATTTTATTTTTCTCTAGAATCTTTATCTTACCATCACTCGCTGTTTTTTAAAGTGATAAAATATAACTTAATTCACACCATATTTCTGATATTACCGATCAATCTTATCAGATTAATTTTGATCATTCACTTTTATTTTATATCCGTGAGTGCAGTACACCTGCAAAGCGTTAGCACTTGTTAGTTTGTCATTAGCATTTTCATTCGAACCTATCGCTGTTTTCTTTTTTTCCTCTCCTCTCTCTCTCGCTCCAGTTTTTCACAAGTTCATCAAAGAACCACAGGAAGAATATTTCATCAAGCACAGTGAGTAATGGCTTCTCCTGCTATTGTTATTTGCAACACTTGCCACATGTACGGTTTATCTATCTCTGTCGCAGATGAGTAATTCACATGTGATAAATGCAGGGAAATAGTTAGGCTGACAGAGAAGATTTCAGAATTAGAGACAAGCATCCAAACTTTAATTGAGGACAGTAAGAATGTTAGGGCTCTAGATATGGCTAGTTTGGATGTGTCTAGCTCAGGGATTCCTGTACATTGTTCGGTTCTGGCAACATAGCCCCTGCAGCAGGGCAACTGAGTGACAGTGAGGCAGCGTAGTCGTGGGTCAAAACACCGCTCTTCTGTTCCGATCAAAACATTAAACAGATTCTCCCCACTCAGTGATGCACCCACTGAGAAACCTGATGAAAGTGCTCTAGTTATTGGTGATTCTAATGTACGGAACGTGAATATAGAGACACCAGCCACCATAGTCAAATGTTTACCAGGAGCCAGAGTGCCTGAAATCTTGGCAAATTTAAAAGTGCTGGCTAATGCTAAACGTAAATACAGTAAGATTGTTATTCATGCTGGCGCTAATGATGTTCGACTTCGCCAGTCAGAGATCACTAAAAATAACATTAAAGAGGTGTGTGAACTTGCAAGCACGATGTCAGACACTGTAATATGCTCTGGTCCACTCCCTGCTTACTGTGGTGACAAAATGTATAGCAGATTGTCATCACTCAATGGCTGGATGTCTAAGTGGTGCCCACAGAATAACATAGGTTTCATAGACAATTGGACGAGCTTTTGGGGCAGACCTGACCTGTTAAAAAGAGATGGTCTTCATCCCTCCTGGGGTGGCGCCACTCTTCTCTCTAGAAATATGGCAAACAGTCTTAGTGTTTATACTTGACTAACTGGGGCCCAGATCAGGAAGCAGACAGACTGGCTAAACCGATCGTCTGCTAGCTGTCACGTCACAGAGGTCAGCTAATTCTCAGCACATAGAGACTCTTTCAACTAGATATCACACTATGGAGACTGTGTCTGTTCCCCGAACTAGAAAATACCAAAAACGTCCAAACCAAGTTAAGATTAACAATTTAATTGAGGTTCAACAAATAAAAAAACTGATGCATTATGGATGAACAAATGATAAAGCTTGGCTTATTGAATATCAGATACCTTTCTACGAAAACACTTTTTGTAAATAATATGATCACTGATCATAATATAGATGTGCTCTGTTTGACAGAAACCTGTCTAAAACCTGATGATTACATTATTTTAAATGAGTCCACCCCCCAAGATTATTGTTATAAACATGAGTCGCATCTAAAACAAAGTTTTCAGGATTTCTCAGAGGGCAGGCTTCAAGTATAACAAGTAATGGTGCTTCTTATAACATTATCCAGAGAAACAAATGTTAATGATAAATCCCCTGTTATGTTTGTACTTGCTACTGTATACAGGCCACCAGGGCACCATACAGACTTTATTTAAGAGTTTGGTGATTTTACATCTGAGTTAGTTCTGGCTGCAGATAAAGTTTAAATAGTTGGTGATTTTAATATCCATGTTGATAATGAAAAAGATGCATTGGGATCAGCATTTATAGACATTCTGAACTCTATTGGGGTTAGACAACACGTTTCAGGACCTACTCATTGTCGAAATCATACTCTAGATTTAATACTGTCACATGGAATTGATGTTGATAGTGTTGAAATTATGCAGCCAAGTGATGATATCTCAAATCATGATTTAGTTTTAATGCAAACTTCATATAGCCAAAATTGTAAATTCTACTTCTTGTAACAAGTATGGATGAACCATCACTTTTACCACAAAATAATGCTTTTTAAGTTATCTTCCTGATGTATACAAATTCCTTAGCATATCCAAAACCTCAGAACAGCTTGATGATGTAACAGGAACTATGGACTCTCTCTTTTCCAGCACTTTAAATACAGTTGCTCCTTTACGCTTAAGAAAGGTTAAGGAAAACAGTTTGACACCATGGTATAATGAGCATACTCACACCCTAAAGAGAGCAGCCCGAAAAATGGAGGGCAGCTGGAGGAAAACAAAACTAGAGGTATTTTGTATTGCTTGGCGGGAAAGTAACCTGTCCTACAGAAAAGCATTAAAAACTGCTAGATCCGATTACATTTCTTCTCTTTTAGAAGAAAACAAACATAACCCCAGGTATTTATTCAATACACTGGCTAAATTAACGAAAAATAAAGCCTCAACAAGTGTTGACATTTCCCAACACCACAGCAGTAATGACTTTATGAACAACTTTACTTCTAAAATCAATACTATTAGAGATAAAATTGCAACCATTCAGCCGTCAGCTACAGTATCGCATCAGTGCACTATAGACCCCCTGAGGAACAGTTCCAATCATTCTCTACTATAGGAGAGGAAGAATTGCATAAACTTGTTAAATCATTTAAACCAACAACATGTATGTTAGAACCTATACCATCTAAGCTCCTAAAAGAGATGCTTCCAGAAGTCATAGATTGTCTTCTGACTATTATTTATTCCTCATTGTCATTAGGATATGCCCCCAAAACCTTCAAACTGGCTGTTATTAAGCCTCTCATCAAAAAACCACAACTTGACCCCAAAGAACTAGTTAATTATAGACCAATCTCGAATCTCCCTTTTCTGCTATCCTCACAATTATATTCCTTCTTAGAGAAAAATGGTATATGTGAGGATTTCTAGTCAGGATTTAGACCGTATCATAGAACTGAGACTGCTCTCCTTAGAGTTTCAAATGATCTGCTTCTATCATCTGATTGTGGGTGTATCTCTCTATTAGTTTTATTGGATCTTAGTGCTGCGTTTGACACAATTGACCACAACATTGTTTTGCATAGAGTTGACACTTTGTTGGCATTAATGGAAGTGCATTAGCATGGTTTAAATCTTACTTTTATGACCGCCATAGGTTCGTAGCAGTGAATGAAGATGTATCATATCGATCACAAGTGCAGTATGGAGTACGTCAAGGCTCAGTACTAGAGCCGCTACTCTTCACGCTTTATATGTTACCCTTGGGAGAAATCATCAGGAAACACGGTGTTAGCTTTCACTGTTATGCTGATGATTCTCAGCTCTATATTTCTTTGCGGCCCCGTGAAACACACCAATTTGAAAAACTAATGGAATGCATAGTCGATATAAAAAACTGGATGACGAGTAATTTCTTACAGCTAAATTCTGAAAAAACAGAGGTGTTAATTATAGGACCTAAAAACTATGCTTGTAATAACCTAGAATACTGTCTAGGACTTGATGGTTGCTCTGTCAATTCTTCGTCATTAGGAACCTAGGTGTGCTATTTGATCGCAATCTTTCATTAGAAAGCCACGTTTACAGCATTTGTAAAACTGCATTTTTCCATCTCAACAATATATCTAAATTGCGGCCTATGCTCTCAATTTCAAATGCAGAAATGTTAATCCATGCATTTATTACCTCAAGGTTAGATTATTGTAATGCTTTTTGGGTGGTTGTTCTGCACGCTTAGTAAACAAACTACAGCTAGTCCAAAATGCAACAGCAAGAGTTCTTACTAGAACCAGGAAGTATGACCATATTAGCCCGGTCCTGTCATCGCTGCACTGGCTCCCTATCAAACATCGTATAGATTTTAAAATATTGCTTATTACTTATAAAGCCCTGAATGGTTTAGCACCTCAGAATTTGAATGAGCTCCTTTTACATTATTATCCTCTATGTCCGCTACGTTCTCAAAACTCAGGCAATTTGATAATGCATAGAATATCAAAATCAACTGCGGGCGGCAGATCCTTTTCCTATTTGGCGCCTAAACTCTGGAATAACCTACCTAACATTGTTCGGGAGGCAGACACACTCTTGCAGATTAAATCTAGATTAAAGACCCATCTATTTAACCTGGCTTACACATAACTGTCACAGCCACACCATCTACACTCCCTGAATCGGACACTTATGCCACGCCCACTCGTTCCCAATCACCAGAACTCTGAACACCTGTGCATCATCACCTGTGCCACATATAAAGCCCTCCGTCACCATCACCCATTGTCTGGTCTAGCACCAATCCCCTCACTTACCTGAACGCCACTCGTCTAACTTACCTGATCTCCTGAACCCTCTTCGCCCTCATCTGTATCCTGTTCCCATCGTCTTCGTCTGAGTCGCCTTCCGTATCACCATCACCTAAAGGAAAGTTGTGTTATCACTGAGTTATCTACGTGTCAAGAGATTATCATTCTGTGTTTACCTTGTGTCAAGATTCACCTGTGTCTGAAACCTCTGATTCACATCAAACACTATTGCACTGAGTCCTCTGTGTCCTCGTCTGTGTCTGACAATAACATACTAATATGCTTTTAATATCCAAATCCATTAAAGGATTTTTAGGCTGCAATAATTAGGTAAACCGGGAACACTTCCCATAACACCCTATGCACTTGCTGCATCGTTAGAAGAATGGCATCTACGCTAATATTTGTCTGTTTCTCTCTTATTTCGAGGTCACCGTAGCCACCAGATCCAGTCTGTATCCAGATCTGAGGGTCACTGCAGTCACCCAGATCCAGTACGTATCCAGACCAGATGGTGGATCAGCACCTAGAAAGGACCTCTACTGCCCTGAAAGACAGCTGAGACCAGGACAAATAGAGCCCCAGATACAGATCCCCTGTAAAGACCTTGCCTCAGAGGACCACCAAGACAAGACCACAGGAAACAGATGATTCTTCTGCACAATCTGACTTTGCTGCAGCCTGGAATTGAACTACTGGTTTCGTCTGGTCACTATTTAACTGAACATAGATGACATCACTGAATTCAATGATGAACTGCCTTTTACTATCATTTTGCATTATTGACACACTGTTTTCCTAATTAATGTTGTTAAGTTGCTTTGACGCAATGTATTTTGTTTAAAGCGCTATATAAATAAAGGTGACTTGACTTGACTTGACTGGAATACTGGTGTTCGTTTCGGAAGCGATGTAGATGGTGGTTGATGTGTGATGCAATTTCATGCATGAAAGGTATTGAGATCAAAGAGCTGTCTAATCATGTATTTGCATGTTGACAAAAAGTTGTCTTGTGTGTCCTTAACTCCAAAGTTAGTTTGGGAGAAAGAGGGAAAGAGGGACATCAGTGGTTTCAATAAAATATGAACATATAATCACACTGTTGTTGCATCAAAATGTGAAGTAAACAGGCAGGACACAACAGAACAAGCTTGGTGAAACCAGAGACACAAGCTCAACAAGTCTGAAAATTACATGCAAAACATGCTTTTAACCATTACGTTACCACTTCAACAGCCTCAAAATAATTATGCTAGTCTTTACTAAACAATGCTGTTTCCTTTAGGAGACTAACGTACATTCAGTTTAACCGTGAAAAATAAGACAACAAATGAACATGAGTGTAACCGCAACCATAACAGTCTATTAACACCTCAAAAAGTTCAGATAATGTAAAATCTTATGTAAATTTGACATAAGACATTCACGGACGTTATATTAAAAGTACCTCTTCCGGTCAATAGATGGCCGATGGCCAGTCCGCCCCGGTCATGCGTGTCTTGTTAGTAAAGCCGGTTCTGTGATTAGAGGTAAATGTCCATCACCTGCTTTCAAATGGAGCGTCACTTAATAAACAGAGCCATAGTTCGCTGACAAGCTACGCAATATTGCGTTCATAATCGCAGAGGAATTGATAATTAGAATCATATTTATTTCTACATGGGAAATGTTTTAGAATGTTCTTTGTACATTTTATGTTGTAAACCGTTTTTTGTATTTTTAAAAATAATTTCAATAGGGGTGTGACATTTTACAAGAATTATACAGTTATTAGGGTAGCTTATTGATATAGCAGGCAAACACAATTAGACTACAAGTCAAAGACAATTTTTAAAAAATATTACAACCATCATTAAAATCTTTCATATGAGACGATGAATTGAATGCCATGTTGTGCATCAGAAGCACCAGACTGTCCTTGCAAAGTTGGAATTGTCCCACTTTATAGAAACAGACAGACAGACAGCATTGTAAGCTGCTCTCTCAGGAAACAGTCCTCTTTCTCCGTAAAATGCACTACACACATCGGAATATTTTAGGGGTGCTCCGATCATGATCGGCCGATCGTTATGCGCTTTTCGTCAGTAAAGCCGGTTCTCTAATCAGCGGTTTATTCCATCAGGTGCCTGATTTCACATAGAGCAGCTGTTACTACACAGAGCCGTTATTAACTGAGAAGATGCGCAAATCCACGTTCATTTTCAGTGTTTTTTGGCGCATCTTCTCAGTTAACAACGGCTCTGTGTAGTAACAGCTGCTCTATGTGAAATCACGCACCTGATGGAATTAACCGCTGATTAGAGAACCGGCTTTACTGATGAGATGCGCATTAACTATCGGCCGATCGTGATCGGAGCACCCCTAGAATATTTGGCTTGAACTGTTCTGGAACAGTGTTGTCAATACAATTTAACCACTGATTTCTAGTTGTGTCCTCTTTTGGAAGACCAAAAAAAAGTAGTTTCGTTTTCACAAGGAAACACACAGTGTTTCCACAACATGGTGCCAGCGGCAACAATGAGAATAAACGTTATGTCTTCTTTCTTTGTGGGGGCGTGTTAGAATCAGCCATTTTAGGTATTCTGATGCTTAACTTGTATAAAGAATATCTCTTTGGATTCAAGACTTTTGTCTTTGCAACTTTACAGATCTTCTTTATGCACTAAGAGCTTGTAACACTTAAAAGAGAAAGGAACAATTTTAATTCCATCATATGAGCTCTTTAATAAATAGGTGTGATGGCTTAGAAAAAGGTGTAAACTGATTTACGATTCGACTGGATTCGTTCGGACAGTTCACTCAGGGGCTGAATTGTTTGCTCTAGTTTCTCACTAGAAGTAAAACTGTCTCAGGCGAGACACTGCAAGACTGGATATCTTATAACACGAAGAACTGGAGAAAGAGAAACAAGTCTTTATTAACGAATACCAAACAGGCTATATGCACTTCAGATACATTAATAAACAGAAGAAAAAAAACATTTATCTAAATCAGGCATGCCAATCCTGTTCCTGAAGATCTACGTTACTGAAGAGTTCAATTCTAACCCTGCTCCAGCACACCTCTGTAATTATCAAGAGCTTAATTAGCTGTTTCAATTATGTTTGATCAGGGATAGAAGTTTAACACAAGGAATACATAAATCTATAATTAAAATAACGTTTTAAAAACTTCTACCATTACTATACCAATTCTGTAGATACATAGGGTAATTGGATACTTAGATATATTAACACCATAAGATAGGCTAAATTTAATTGGAAATATGTCTATAGTAGAGACTGCAGATTGAACAGAAGGTATATATAAACATATACTTAAAATAATGTTTTAAAAATGTATACCAATACTATACCAAATATGTAGATACATGGGGTAATTGTATACTTATATATATATTATATAGTAGGGATAGTAGAGATTGCAGATTTACAAAGCAAAAAAGGAATATGATAAGTTTTTTTTTTGTGCCTTTGTGTTGCTTCAAACACAAAGTATTGCTGTGCAGGGTCTGACACATGATCCTGGCAATGCAGAGGGTCTTGACTGTTACCCTTATCCTAAGGAATGCCAATATTTTGAAGCTAATAAAGATCTGCTTCGTGACAATTCATTATGTGGCCTAGTTGGTAATGGCATTGGGTTGTTACTGGATGGTGGCACTGGTAGAGTTGTGGACCTGGGCCGTGACTGTGGTGCTGCAGAGGAAAGCAAAGATATTAATGTCACAAAGCCAAACAGTCAAGAAATAATAAAAGCTTTTAAAACAACCCCCCGGTGAAGTTAAACTATGAAGTTCTTCAGTTAAACTGGGACATGGAAGAAATCAAAGTTTTAGTTTACTTTAGACTGAGACAGTAAGCGTATACCAGCTGGTTTAGAGTAGTTTACAGCTTAATGCATGTAAAGGATCTGATCAATCACATGAAGAATTTTTTTTTTCGATGAGCTACCTGAATATAATGGAGAAATAAGACTTACTTTTTATGCTCTCCCCAGAAGTGGAAAAGATCTTAATGTTTTGCACTATGGAAACCAACAGACATTTAAAGTATTATTCATACATAAAGCTAAAATGCACATATAAAGTAATGTGTAATTAGATGCTTCACATTTGTTTTAAGATGGTTGACTTTTTTTAGTATCAATTGGATACATCCGTTTTAGATTCCCAAGCATTCATTTTGCAAACATATATGATGCACCTCTTATTTTGAACATCTCCAGGAATTTACCTCTATTAGATATCATTCCTGTCAATTCTGTGGAGAATTCCTCAAGTCTATTTTTTAGCAGAAGGACAGATTTCCCCACATCATCATATAAGAGGTGAGAATCGGCTGTGATTCTGGGCACATCAGTAGTTTGTAGAGGAACAGAGAATACCTCAACACTCTACAGAAACCCACACAAAGACAAAATAATCAAACATACATTTACATACATTCAAAGACACCTTTAGATCACAAGCCCTGTTTTTCTCAACCTCTCTTACCTGAAGAAAATGGATATGATCATCTGTTTGTGAAAGCTGCTCCATTTCAGTATCTCTTGTCCTCAGTTCATCAATCTCCTGCACCAGTTGCTTCATGAGTATTTCAGTTTGACTCACTAAAACTTTTTCCTGATTTCTGATCAGCTCTGTGATCTCGGATTGGCTTCCCTCAATGGAGCGGATCAGTTCAGTAAAGTTCCTCTCAGTCTCTTGCACTGCTTTCTGTGCAGAATGCTGTAAGGACACATTACACAGTGATCTTCAGGTGGACTGGAAGTGCACTGGGATTATCACTGAGAGTATTAACTGACCATAAAACTTTTCCACCAGTTAGCAACTCACCCTATGATTCTTCACAACCTCTCTCAGCTCCTGAAGATCTTTCTCTCTCTGCTGGATTCTCTCTTGGAAGTTTCCTCGCGTTTGATCCAGATGGTTCTGTTAAAAAAAGAAATCATTTATTAAATGAAAAATAAATAACATCTTAAAAGAACAACAATAACCAATAGCATTTTTTTTATTTACCTGTTTCTTTGTCCTCTCTTCTATAGCTGTTACAAACGTGTGATTTTTGTGTGTATTTACGGAACACGAATAACAGATATAGCGCTGATCGGTCCGGCAGTAGATTTCCAGTGGTTTATTATGTTGATGACAGATCCTCTTCTTCCCAGTGGGATCAATCATTTTGTATGGTTTACTTGGGGGAAATTCTTCATGAAGGTCAAAATGAGTCTGACAGGAGGCACCAGCAGGAACAGCAGTATGTAGTTTCGTCTTCTTCAGGTTCTCCACCATTTGATCAAATATCACATTCTTACATAAGGCAGGTCTTGGGCTGAAGGTCTTTCTGCACTGAGGACATATGTAAACTCCGTTCTGATTCTCCTGATTCCACCAGTCTGTAATACAGTTCATACAGTAACTGTGTCCACAGGGAATGGTCACTGGATTCTGCAGTAGATCCTGACACACTGGACAGGTGAAATGGTCCTGTTCCACTGAAACACTGGCCATTTCACTGTGAACGAACACTGACCGAACACCTCAAACAACAGCTCGACAATAACTAACGCTGCAGCTTCTTCGTGTTAAATAGCTGAAATTGTTTCCTCATTCCTAAAAAAAAAAAAAAAAAAACTGTTTTGAAGAGAACTGGTTTCAGGGAATTTAAGAGTTGTTTGTATCACAAGTGAAACTGTGAAACTGCAGAGTTAGAAGCAATCACTTCAAAACAATGTTTTTAAACCATAATGACCTTTTTTATTAATATTATTTAACATGTCTTTGTGAGAAATATTTACAAGACATTTTGAAGATGCAATTTTATAGCCTGTAGCCTATTGATAAAATGATCTAGGTTGTATATTTTACTACAGACTTTCAAGGTCATGGTTCGGATGGTCAATTTCAGAAAGAAATCATGCTGGTAGATGCTTTAACCAGAGCCCCGGTTATGTAGGGCTATTGATTTTACAGATAAATTCTTGCCTGACAATGACAAAGATTTCAGAACTATGACTATGACTGATTCGAATTAATCACTTTTTAAAGTTGGTTCTTTTTAAGGAGCAAATACTTATTGGATGATTCAGAAGACGAGTTTTCAATACTGAGTAAATTCATAATATAGAAGTACCATACTTTGGTTTCATATGGATAGGTTGTTTGTGTGTGTGTGTGTGGTGAAAACAGGTCAGACTGCAAAGTGCTCTGAAGGAGCATCATTCCTATGCATGATGCAATTTATTACCAAAAAAAAAAAAAGTCTCAATGATTTAGACACAACGATTAAGTTAACTAGAGATCATACTAGCAAAGAGTCTAATGAGGGATCTCTGCTGGCAAACCTGTGACATGACTCTTGAACAGGTATTATAATTATATATCATCTTGATCACTGCATCTTTTCAGAGCTCATCTTTCACAGTTACTGAAGAGCTATTAGACTATTGTCTTGAGTCTATGTGAAGTTATTTAAAATTCAAATCAGGCTGTGGACAAACAACCTCATTTTATTAAAGTTAGAACTGTCAGGTTTAGGCAACGGAGGAACTCAGGTGCAGACAGGGATTCTCAAACAAAGGGTTTATTACAAAAAGGGGAAAACAAAACCCACGAGGGGGAAAAACACGGAGCAAGGTAAAGACTAAATAACTAAAACTGGACTGACAAGATAAACAAGGACTCAAAATACTAACTATAAACACTCACGGTAATACAAGGACTTCAGCGGGTACAGCACAATCTCACACACAATCACAATTGTAGAACTCAGTTGAGGTACAATCACAATGACAGGTACAAATCTCAATGACAATGAACCGACGCAAGACAGAGCACACTAGGAGATCTAAATAGGGGTACTAATCAAGACACGACAGGTGTAACAGATAGGACAATCAAGACACGACTAGGTTAACAAGGGGGGCGGGGCAAGGGAACGAGACAACACAAGCACATGGCCCAAAGACAAGGCCATGCGCTTGTACACAAAACAAGGGTCTGTCATGATCCTGCCTCAAGACTAGGAAAAATCAAGGACACGAGAGCAGGATCATGACAGAACCCCTCCCTTAAGGAGCGGCTTCCAGACGCTCCTCAAGGGAACATCAAACACGGGACATGACTGACATGACAGACTGGGACACAGACACAAACCAACAAGACATGACAAATAATAACAACGGCAAACATGAGTACACAACAGCAGGGTTGGGGTGACAAATCAAAAAAAACAAACAGGGAAGGGGAGGGGGCGGGACCACAAAGTTCATGGGGGACAGACCAGGGCGGGTGGGAGGGGTAGGAATCTTAGGAGGACAGGACAAAGGCTGACGACGGGGGGTACGGGCAGGTCTGGGTGGTGAGGGGCGGGGAGGGGTCTCGGGACAACTGACCGGGGACATGACGGGAGCAGACAAGGGACGCGGGGCAACACTTACGGGACGCGGGGCAAGACTTACGGGACGCGGGGAGACGACATCTACTGGACACGAGGGGACAACATCTACTGGACACGGGGGGACAACGGGACACGGGGCCACATCAACGGGACACGGGGCCACGACAACGGCTGGACACGGGGAGACAACGGCTGGACACGGGGAGACAACGGCTGGACACTTAGGACTTCTGGGGACAGGGTCAGGGGACAAAACAGGACTGACGGGGACTTCTAAAATTTGGACAAGACGGGACAAATAATCAGAAAAGGCTTTAGCAGCAAGGATAATAGGCATCTCCTTATGAGAAGAGACCGACTGTACAAGAGTCTTTGCTGCAGAGTCGGCCGCGGCTCTCTCCTCCGCTCTCACGACTGCAGCTCTCTTCTTTGCCGGCTCGGGCACGCCCACCGCTGCTGGCTCGGGCACGCCCACCGCTGCTGGCTCGGGCACGCCAGCGCTCTCCGCTGCTGGCACGGGCACGCCAGCGCTCTCCGCTGCTGGCACGGGCACGCCAGCGCTCTCCGCTGCTGGCACGGGCACGCCAGCGCTCTCCGCTGCTGGCACGGGCACGCCAGCGCTCTCCGCTGCTGGCACGGGCACGCCAGCGCTCTCCGCTGCTGGCACGGGCACGCCAGCGCTCTCCGCTGCTGGCTCGGGAGGAGACAGGGTCACAGGACCGGCAGGCCCCTTCTTCTTCCTCTTCCTCCTCGGGCGCGGTGCAGAGTCTACAGCTGGGTCAGAGGCGGGTTGGGGGAGTTTGGTCTCGGACAGGGCAGACTCGGACGCCGAAGACTCTGAAGCCGACTCCCATGAAAACCGTCTCCCTCGCTTGTTGGGGAGACTGAAGGTAGTGGGAGGTGCCTCAGGACTCTGGGGGGGACTTGCCTGATCCCCCAGGGTTGCCACGGCCAGGACACGACCCTCTGGGACCGTGGGCAGCTGGGTAGGTGGGGACCTCTGGGGCTCCTCCTCTCGCCCGCTCGCTCCGGAACGACCTCCCCTGGTCCCCCGGAACACCACAAGGCGAGAGCCCTCAAAACAATCTCGCTGGCCGGCTGATGCAATCCAGCATTGCCTCCTGTCTGCTGAGTTCCATTGGGGTCGGTTCATTCTGTCAGGTATTGGTAAGGGAGGAACTCAGGTGCAGACAGGGATTCTCAAACAAAGGGTTTATTACAAAAAGGGGAAAACAAAACCCACGAGGGGGAAAACACGGAGCAAGGTAAAGACTAAATAACTAAAACAGGACTGGACTGACAAGATAAACAAGGACTCAAAATACTAACTATAAACACTCACGGTAATACAAGGACTTCAGCGGGTACAGCACAATCTCACACACAATCACAATTGTAGAACTCAGTTGAGGTACAATCACAATGACAGGTACAAATCTCAATGACAATGAACCGACGCAAGACAGAGCACACTAGGAGATCTAAATAGGGGTACTAATCAAGACACGACAGGTGTAACAGATAGGACAATCAAGACACGACTAGGTTAACAAGGGGGGCGGGGCAAGGGAACGAGACAACACAAGCACATGGTCCAAAGACAAGGCCATGCGCTTGTACACAAAACAAGGGTCTGTCATGATCCTGCCTCAAGACTAGGAAAAATCAAGGACACGAGGGCAGGATCATGACAAGAACATCGTGTCACTTTCAAAAGCATTGGGAAAGCTTCTCTTCTCTTTCAGG
Organism: Carassius gibelio; assembly: GCF_023724105.1. Taxonomy (NCBI): domain Eukaryota; kingdom Metazoa; phylum Chordata; class Actinopteri; order Cypriniformes; family Cyprinidae; genus Carassius; species Carassius gibelio. Next base: position 32,275,183 of record NC_068397.1, read on the forward strand.
AACCATATCAAAAGAGACAAACATTATTGTTTATTACATATGTATCAAGATTATATTAGACTTTGTAGATTGGCAAGATAAATGCATATATGTTTACTTAATTTATTCCTGTGAAAATTATAAATGAAATGAAAGCATTAATTATTTGATTAAAGTCGTGAATGAAACAGCAAAATATGAATGGAGGATGTCATGAAGGGTTATACAGCATTAGTGTGCAGTGTCTCCATCTAAAGGAAGGATACAGGAGTTACACTGTTCAGCTTACCACAAAGAAGAAACAAAATTTCTTACAGATTTTTTATTTTTTTTAATTTTTTTATTGCAAACAAAAGAACGTAAAGCTTATCTACGGAGCCCCGCACATCACCTGTAGGAGAAAAAAATAAACCGTATTCACGAATTCATTACAGATTTTATTTATTTATTTATTTTTATTGCAAACAAAAGGATGTATAGCTTATCAGTATGTGTAAAGTTTGAAAACTAAGACTTTTTATAAAAAAAATATTGTGTTTACTGTGTTTTCAGAGACCACGGATTAATCAAACTGTTTTCAAAAAAGAAAATTACATAAACTCAACACCTGTCCATGTCCCAAGTGAAAACCCAGATACTTTACCCCCACGTGCCCAATCACACACTTCCACGGGTTGGCTGTGAGCCCAGCCCCTCTCAGTGACCTCAGTACCACCCTCACATGCTGCATATGCCACTGCAAGTCATTACTAAATATAATGATATCATCTAGATAGGCAGCAGCATATGCACCATAGGGCTGCAACACCCTGTCCATAAGTGGCTGAAAGGCTAGCCGGTGCCCTGAACAGCCCGAAAGGAAGTGTAACAAATTGGTGTATTCCAAACTGTGTCGTGAAAGCTGTTTTTTCTCTGGATAATGGAGACAAGGGGATCTGCTAATAACCCTTTGTTAAGTCCAATGTCTGAAAAAATTTGCTGTACCGAGCCGGTCAAGCAATTCGTCAACCCGTGGCATTGGATATACATCGAATTTCGACACAGCATTCACCTTGCGAAAGTCCACACAGAACCGGACTGAGCGGTCCATCTTAGGAACCAAAACTATCGGGCTCGCCCAGTTACTGTTGGATTCTTCTGTTACCCCCATTTCAAGGATCGCACCTAATTCTTCCAGAACTACTTTTTTCTTGTGTTCAGGCAAGCGATATGGCTACCACGCCCGGCTCGATATGGTGCTGAATGAGATTTGTACTGCCAGGTAGGGGAGAAAACACATCAGCAAACTCCGCCTGTAATGTAGTCAAATCAATGGGGGGGGCGAGAGATGATCTCCGCCTGGGGCCAGAGCAAAAGATTGTTTTTTTTTATATTCGCTTCTGGTCCAAGATCATCCTCTCCGCTAATCACCGTCGTCAACATCACTGATTCTCCCTCATTCAATTTTTTTAGGAGATTGAGGGGATATATTTGATGTGCTCCTCTCCTATCTGAGCGTATTACCTCATAATCGAGCTCTCCAACTTGCTGTGTAACCTCAAACGGTCCTTGCCACTTTGCAAATAATTTTGAACTTGACGTTGGGAGTAATACAAGCACTTTATCTCCCAGTGCAAATTTACGCAGATTGGTTCCCCTGTTATACAGCCGGCTCTTTTTGTCCTGGGCCTGTAACAAACTCTCCATAGAGAGCCGCCCCAAAGTGTGGAGTTTTGTTCTCAGGTCCATCACAAACTGAATTTAGTTTTTCGATTTAGAAGGTCCAAAAAAAAGGTCCCAAGTCTCTCTAATGACGTCCAGCACCCCCCTGTGCTGGCGACCATAGAGCAACTCGAAGGGGGAAAACCCCGTGGAGGCTTGCGGGACCTCTCGCAAAGCGAACAACAGGGGTTCCACTTCCAACCATCTGTCCCAATTTTTAATGTCTTCTTCAACGAATTTACAAATCATTGTCGTAAGCGTGTGATTAAAACATTCGACCAGCCCGTCCGTTTGTGGGTGGAAGACACTGGTCCAAATCTATTTAATGCCCAATAATTTGTAAAGTTCGCGTAACGTCCGTGACATAAATGCTGTGCCCTGATCAGTGAGGATTTCCTTAAACAGTGCATCAACAACACTCTTAGCGGAAATGTTGCGGAGAGCCACTGTTTCTGGATATCGTGCTGCATAATCCACAATGACTAATGCAAAAAGATGTCCTCATGCTGATCGCTCTAATGGCCCGAAGAGGTACATGCCAATTCTCTCAAATGGGACCTGCATTAATGGGAGGGGGTGCAAAGGCGCTTTTGAGGTGGCCGGTGGGTTTACCAACTGACATTCTTGACAAGCCGTGTCAAGAAAATCGGGTCATGAGGCGATTTAGTGTCATTCTGTCACGCTGCCAGTCTTTGTTTTCCTGGGTGTTCTCTAGTGAGCTCACTTCCCCTTAGGCACTTCACCATAGGCACTTTAATTCCGCTAGTCTGGTTGTGTCTTCACAGTAATTGCACTCCAATTAGAATCGCACAGGTGTTGACAATACTCTGTCATTAGTTTCCCTATATAGAGCTGTCTTTCTCTGTTGTCATCATGGAGTCCTTACCCTATGTGTCTCATGCTCTCGTTCCCCCGAGACTTCCTCTACCTTCTCATTCTTCCGAGTTCCCCGTTTCATCCGGTTCCCTCTTTTGGTTACGTTTGTCTCTCATGACTGTTTATTTTTGTAGTTACCCCTCTGTTTAAATAAAAACCCTTACCTGCATTTGGATCTACCCTCTCTTTGTGTTTTCCCAAACCCAACCGTGACAGAAGGACTCCATCATGCCTAGATCCAGCGGTGTGAGATTTCGAATCGGTTCCCCAGCCACCATGGAGGAACGGAAGGGGAGATTCCGAAACTTAACCACCCTTCATCAAGAGGGAAGGGAGGTGGGTGGCCTGGCGCAATTGTTTTGGACTTTGGCAGTCGGGTTAGGTTACAATGATGCAGCACTAAAGGATTGGTTTAATAATTGCCTGGATGATCCTTTACCTCAATGGGAGATGAAGGGGTTAGAGATCCTGGACTTTTGGGGGTTTACCAATTACCTGCACCATCGTGCTCAGTGGAATGCAACAACCACACCAGAGTTTCCAGACAAGGCTGCCAGCTCAGCCCCACAACCCAAGATGGCCACCAGCCCAGCCCCACAGCCCAAGATGGCCGCCAGCCTAGCGCCACAGCTCAAGATGGCCGCCAGCCCAGCACCACAGCACAAGATGGCCGACTCAACGCCACCGACTCCCCATCGTAGAGGGCGGAGGAGGAGACCGGCAGCTACTGTTCCTCAGGACCCGGAGAACGTTCCCGAGCGGGCGGCTGCCGTCCATGAGGCCATTCCCGATGCGGTGCCCGCTGCTGTTCCGGAGGCGGTGGCCGAGGCTGTTCCCGATGCGGTGCCCGCTGCTGTTCCGGAGGCCGAGGCGGTGGCCGAGGCCGTTCCCGATGCGGTGCCCGCTAATGTTCCGGAGGCCGAGGCGGTGCCCGATGCAGTTCCCGAGGCGGTGCTCGATGTTGTTCCCGAGGCGGTGCCCGATACAGTTCCCGAGGCGGTGCCCGATGCTGTTCCCGAGGCGGTGCTCGATGCAGTTCCCGAGGCGGTGCCCGATGTTGTTCCCGAGGCGGTGCCCGATACAGTTCCCGAGGCGGTGCCCGATGCTGTTCCCGAGGCGGTGCCCGATGCTGTTCCCGAGGCGGTGCCCGATGCAGTTCCCGAGGCGGTGCTCGATGCTGTTCCCGAGGCGGTGCTCGATGTTGTTCCCGATGCGGTTCCCGAGGCGGTGCCAGATGCGGTTCCCGAGGCGGTGCTCGATGTTGTTCCCGAGGCGGTGCCCGATGCAGTTCCCGAGGCGGTGCCCGATGCAGTTCCCGAGGCGGTGCCCGATGCAGTTCCCGAGGCGGTGCCCGAGGCGGTGCCCGAGGCGGTGCCCGAGGCGGTGCCCGAGGCGGTGCCAGATGCGGTTCCCGAGGCGGTGCTCGATGCGGTTCCCGAGGCGGTGCCCGATGCAGTTCCCGAGGCGGTGCCCGATGCAGTTCCCGAGGCGGTGCCCGAGGCGGTGCCCGAGGCGGTGCCCGAGGCGGTGCCCGAGGCGGTGCCCGAGACGGTGCCCGATGCAGTTCCCGAGGCGGTGCCCGATGCAGTTCCCGAGGCGGTGCCCGATGCAGTTCCCGAGGCGGTGCCCGATGCGGTTCCCGAGGCGGTGCCCGATGCGGTTCCCGAGGCGGTGCTCGATGTTGTTCCCGATGCTGTTCCCGAGGCGGTGCCCGATGCAGTTCCCGAGGCGGTGCTCGATGCGGTTCCCGAGGCGGTGCCCGAGGCGGTGCCCGAGGCGGTGCCCGAGGCGGTGCCCGATGCAGTTCCCGAGGCGGTGCTCGATGTTGTTCCCGAGGCGGTGCCCGATGCAGTTCCCGAGGCGGTGCCCGATGCAGTTCCCGAGGCGGTGCCCGATGCAGTTCCCGAGGCGGTGCCCGATGCAGTTCCCGAGGCGGTGCTCGATGTTGTTCCCGATGCGGTGCTCGATGTTGTTCCCGAGGCGGTGCCCGATGCAGTTCCCGAGGCGGTGCCCGATGCAGTTCCCGAGGCGGTGCTCGATGTTGTTCCCGAGGCGGTGCCCGATGCAGTTCCCGAGGCGGTGCCCGATGCAGTTCCCGAGGCGGTGCTCGATGTTGTTCCCGAGGCGGTGCTCGATGTTGTTCCCGAGGCGGTGCCCGATGCAGTTCCCGAGGCGGTGCCCGATGCAGTTCCCGAGGCGGTGCCCGATGCAGTTCCCGAGGCGGTGCCCGATGCAGTTCCCGAGGCGGTGCCCGAGGCGGTGCCCGAGGCGGTGCCCGAGGCGGTGCCCGAGGCGGTGCCCGATGCAGTTCCCGAGGCGGTGCTCGATGCTGTTCCCGAGGCGGTGCCCGATGCAGTTCCCGAGGCGGTGCCAGATGCGGTTCCCGAGGCGGTGCTCGAGGCTGTTCCCGAGGCGGTGCCCGATACAGTTCCCGAGGCGGTGCCCGAGGCTGTTCCAGAGGCGGTGCCCGATACAGTTCCCGAGGCGGTGACCACAAGGCCGTGGTGGTCTTCTACTCCGCCCTGGGGGACTCTGGCGGTGACCACGAGGACGTGGTGGTCGTCCGCTCCACCCTGGGGGACTCGGGCGGTGACCACGAGGACGTGCTGGTCGTCCGCTCCGCTCTGGGGGACTCCGGCGGTGACCATGAGGACGTGGTGGTCTTCTGCTCCGCCCTGGTGGACTCCGGCCTCGACCACAAAGACGTGGTGGTCTTCCGCTCCGCCCTGGAGGGCTTTGACTTTGACCACAAGGCCGTGGTGGTCTTCCGCTCCGCCCTGGTGGACTCCGGCCTCGACCACAAAGATGTGGTGGTCATCTGCTCCGTCCTGGTGGACGCCTCAACATGCCCTTCATGGACTTATGTTTTGTGTTTTTTGAGTTCTGTTTCTGTCTGTTCCTTTTAGTTTAGTCTGGCCCTCCTTCCCTCCCCCTGAGCCTCCACCTGTCCGCCTCCCTCCTGGACTCCTTGTTTTGTGTTGCACCTTTCCATTCCTCCTGGTTGCTCCTGTCCCTGTTTTCTGTCCCTCCGTCCCTCCCCCTGGTCCGCCGCCGTTCCACCTCCCTCCTGCCTCTTTTTCTGTTGGGGTTTTCCTGGGTTTAGGTGGAGCATCTGGTAGCTGCTCCGTAGGGAGGGGGTAATGTCACGCTGCCAGTCTTTGTTTTCCTGGGTGTTCTCTAGTGAGCTCACTTCCCCTTAGGCACTTCACCATAGGCACTTTAATTCCGCTAGTCTGGTTGTGTCTTCACAGTAATTGCACTCCAATTAGAATCGCACAGGTGTTGACAATACTCTGTCATTAGTTTCCCTATATAGAGCTGTCTTTCTCTGTTGTCATCATGGAGTCCTTACCCTATGTGTCTCATGCTCTCGTTCCCCCGAGACTTCCTCTACCTTCTCATTCTTCCGAGTTCCCCGTTTCATCCGGTTCCCTCTTTTGGTTACGTTTGTCTCTCATGACTGTTTATTTTTGTAGTTACCCCTCTGTTTAAATAAAAACCCTTACCTGCATTTGGATCTACCCTCTCTTTGTGTTTTCCCAAACCCAACCGTGACACATTCCTTGTCCTAAATGACCAGCCATTGGATTATAATGAGCCGCCTGAAAAGCATTTCCCAGTGGCTCCAGGGAAATAATAACTGTACAACCCAGTTATTATTTCCCTGGAGCCGCTGGGAAATGCTTCTTTTGTCTGAGCTTCTTGGGTCACTCGATACAACCTATCTTTAATTATTGCAAAATATGGATAGGTAAGCGGGTGTCCAGGATGGAGAGGCTGACCGTCAATGGTCCTGACCTGTTCAAATGCACGTTTTAGCGTCTCATCCTGAGACTGCTCCAGGGCAAAATCATCGCACTCCGAGAGAATAATTCTCTCGATTTCACTCTGTTCCCCTGAGGCAGTACTCAGTGGTCCCGGTTCAATCTCTCCCGTCTGCACACTTGCATTCCCCTCCAGTGCATTCTTTCCCCAAGTAAGTAAAACCCCCAATAATTCTTTAAATGCTGGCCAATTCATCCCCAAAATTAACGGATGCCAGAGGTGTGGATTAACTGCCAACTCAACACTATGCTTTTGTCCCCGAAATTTAATAATGACTGGCAAAATAGGATACTCAACCACATCCCTTTACACACACCATACTTTAACCATGCAGCTCGTATCCAATGCCCCGGATTATATCAAACTTTGATGGATTGAGGTTTGATTACATCCTGAATCCACCATCGCCTGATAGTTACCCCCCTTGATACTCACAGATATTTGGTACCACCCAGCCTGACCGGGGGAAGCCTGCGGGACGTCCAGGACCCGTATCATTGTTCCTACCTCCATAATGGGACACATGTCCACAAAATGGCTCTGGCTATGCTGTTCTGGACTCCGGCCGACCTGCTGGATGATGGCCCTCTTTAGGTCATCAAAAACCAGTAGGTTCTGCACCGGAAGCTGCTGTGCTGCTACCTGGGACAGGCCCCATTTTGTGAAGAGGGAGGTGGGCGGGCACAGCTTGTTGGACTGTTGCTTCCGGCCGAACCTCCCGGTCCATCCAGCTGTGGAATCTCTCGGGGGCTTCTTGCTGGGCTTGGAGGAGGGCTTGAAACCGCCTCTCCTGATCATGACGTAGCTCCAGCAGGGCCTGGTGTTGATCATGTTGCATGACCGCGAGGTATGTAATCAGCTCCGCAAATGGTGCAGCGGAGGGCACAGGCACGACATCCATCTTCCCTCCTGGGTTTCGGCACCAGTGTAACAATGTTTGTTGTATAGGAGGGAAGATGGCAGGGTTGGCTTTGAAGACTGGCTGCTTTTATTGGCAACTTAAAACAAAAGGTGTGCAAACAGGCAGAAAAACAGTCAGAAATCTACATAAATTCATTCCAACAAAATATCCAGCAAAGCCCAAGAGTGTGGCAGCCAACAGTCCTTTCTATCTGTCCCTCGCTCCCATTTCTCCTGGTGTTTTATACTCTCTCCATGCCAATTACTGCAAAAAGAGACAGGTGTTCGTTATTTGCGCTTAACCCACTCACTAACCGCATGTCTCCTGACGCTCTCCCCGCTGCAGGGTTCGCTAAACCACACCCCCCATCCCCCTTGCCACAGAGAGCTTAAGTAATTACTTAAGTTATTACTAAAAAGAGTCAACTCTAAAACATTAAGTATTAATAAGCAAGTTATGAAGCTAGTTTCAAGGCTGTATTGTATTATCATTTTTGGTTTGGTTACTATTTAATTGTATAATATTAATAATAACATACAGACCAATATGAAGTTAATATGCAGTCAAGTTCTGTGCATTTGAGAAACAACCTTTTCTAAATGTGCTATACAGCATTCGTCAGGTCACAACACACATATTCTCTGCACTCTTTCAAAGGCTGATAGCAGTCCTGTCTAATCATGTCCTCCCCAGTAACATATACCTCAGTTTATTCTGCAGGCACTGTTTAGTTGGATTTTCACCTTAATCTCCAGTGGTGCATCAGCTATTAAAGGCACTTTGCCAGCTGGCATTCTCCCAGCAGCCCTAAAAGCGATGTTTCAGAAAATATTCTATGACATTTTCTTTCCTTGAGCAGAGGTCTTGCGTCGAATAAATAGCCAATCATAATTTTCTATGCTAGTGATAGTAAAAAAAAATCAGATTTTATTGTTGGAAAGACTTTCTGTCTGAATATGTTATCCCATATGGAGATATTATCTGTATAATACAGATCTCCCTGTCTGCGGGTGTCGCTGTTGGACAGTGTTTTCTCTACTTCCTGTTGGCCTTCTGTAGCTAATCATAGCTCCTTGTAGCTGTTTTTATTTTATTTTTCTCTAGAATCTTTATCTTACCATCACTCGCTGTTTTTTAAAGTGATAAAATATAACTTAATTCACACCATATTTCTGATATTACCGATCAATCTTATCAGATTAATTTTGATCATTCACTTTTATTTTATATCCGTGAGTGCAGTACACCTGCAAAGCGTTAGCACTTGTTAGTTTGTCATTAGCGTTTTCATTCGAACCTATCGCTGTTTTCTTTTTTTCCTCTCCTCTCTCTCTCGCTCCAGTTTTTCACAAGTTCATCAAACAACCGCAGGAAGAATATTTCATCAAGCACAGTGAGTAATGGCTTCTCCTGCTATTGTTATTTGCAACTCTTGCCACATGTACGGTTTATCTATCTCTGTCGCAGATGAGTGATTCACATGTGATAAATGCAGGGAAATAGTTAGGCTGACAGAGAAGATTTCAGAATTAGAGACAAGCATCCAAACTTTAATTGAGGACAGTAAGAATGTTAGGGCTCTAGATATGGCTAGCTTGGATGTGTCTAGCTCAGGGATTCCTGTACATTGTTCGGTTCTGGCAACAGAGCCCCTGCAGCAGGGCAACTGAGTGACAGTGAGGCAGCGTAGTCGTGGGTCAAAACACCGCTCTTCTGTTCCGATCAAAACATTAAACAGATTCTCCCCACTCAGTGATGCACCCACTGAGAAACCTGATGAAAGTGCTCTAGTAATTGGTGATTCTATTGTACGGAACGTGAATATAGATACACCAGCCACCATAGTCAAATGTTTACCAGGAGCCAGAGTGCCTGAAATCTTTGCAAATTTAAAAGTGCTGGCTAATGCTAAACGTAAATACAGTAAGATTGTTATTCATGCTGGCGCTAATGATGTTCGACTTCGCCAGTCAGAGATCACTAAAAATAACATTTAAAGAGGTGTGTGAACTTGCAAGCACGATGTCAGACACTGTAATATGCTCTGGTCCACTCCCTGCTTACTGTGGTGACAAAATGTATAGCAGATTGTCATCACTCAATGGCTGGATGTCTAAGTGGTGCCCACAGAATAACATAGGTTTCATAGACAATTGGACAAGCTTTTGGGGCAGACCTGACCTGTTAAAAAGAGATGGTCTTCATCCCTCCTGGGGTGGCGCAACTCTTCTCTCTAGAAATATGGCAAATAGTCTTAGTGTTTATACGTGACTAACTGGGGCCCAGGTCAGGAAGCAGACAGACTGGCTAAACCGATCGTCTGCTAGCTGTCACGTCACAGAGGTCAGCTAATTCTCAGCACATAGAGACTCTTTCACCTAGATATCACACTATGGAGACTGTGTCTGTTCCCCGAACTAGAAAATACAAAAAACGTCCAAACCAATTTAAGATTAACAATTTAATTGAGGTTCAACAAATAAAAAACAGATGCATTATGGATAAACAAATGATAAAGCTTGGCTTATTGAATATGAGATACCTTTCTACGAAAACACTTTTTGTAAATAATATGATCACTGATCATAATATAGATGTGCTCTGTTTGACAGAAACCTGTCTAAAACCTGATGATTACATTATTTTAAATGAGTCCACCTCCCCAAGATTACTGTTATAAACATGAGCCGCATCTAAAACAAAGTTTTCAGGATTTCTCAGAGGGCAGGCTTCAAGTATAACTCGTTTGAAGTAATGGTGCTTCATATAACATTATCCAGAGAAACAAATGTTAATGATAAATCCCCTGTTATGTTTGTACTTGCTACTGTATACAGGCCACCAGGGCACCATACAGACTTTATTTAAGAGTTTGGTGATTTTACATCTGAGTTAGTTCTGGCTGCAGATAAAGTTTAAATAGTTGGTGATTTTAATATCCATGTTGATAATGAAAAAGATGCATTGGGATCAGCATTTATAGACATTCTGAACTCTATTGGGGTTAGACAACACGTTTCAGGAACTACTCATTGTCGAAATCATACTCTAGATTTAATACTGTCACATGGAATTGATGTTGATAGTGTTGAAATTATGCAGCCAAGTGATGATATCTCAAATCATGATTTAGTTTTAATGCAAACTTCATATAGCCAAAATTATAAATTCTACTTCTTGTAACAAGTATGGATGAACCATCACTTTTACCACAAAATAATGCTTTTTAAGTTATCTTCCTGATGTATACAAATAACTTAGCATATCCAAAACCTCAGAACAGCTTGATGATGTAACAGAAACTATGGACTCTCTCTTTTCCAGCACTTTAAATACAGTTGCTCCTTTACGCTTAAGAAAGGTTAAGGAAAACAGTTTGACACCATGGTATAATGAGCATACTCACACCCTAAAGAGAGCAGCCCGAAAAATGGAGGGCAGCTGGAGGAAAACAAAACTAGAGGTATTTTGTATTGCTTGGCGGGAAAGTAACCTGTCCTACAGAAAAGCATTAAAAACTGCTAGATCCGATTACATTTCTTCTCTTTTAGAAGAAAACAAACATAACCCCAGGTATTTATTCAATACAGTGGCTAAATTAACGAAAAATAAAGCCTCAACAAGTGTTGACATTTCCCAACACCACAGCAGTAATGACTTTATGAACTACTTTACTTCTAAAATCAATACTATTAGAGATAAAATTGCTACCATTCAGCCGTCAGCTACAGTATCGCATCAGTGCACTATAGACCCCCTGAGGAACAGTTCCAATCATTCTCTACTATAGGAGAGGAAGAATTGCATAAACTTGTTAAATCATTTAAACCAACAACATGTATGTTAGAACCTATACCATCTAAACTCCTAAAAGAGATGCTTCCAGAAGTCATAGATTCTCTTCTGACTATTATTTATTCCTCATTGTCATTAGGATATGTCCCCAAAACCTTCAAACTGGCTGTTATTAAGCCTCTCATCAAAAAACCACAACTTGACCCCAAAGAACTAGTTAATTATAGACCAATCTCGAATCTCCCTTTTCTGCTATCCTCACAATTATATTCCTTCTTAGAGAAAAATGGTATATGTGAGGATTTCTAGTCAGGATTTAGACTGTATTAAAGAACTGAGACTGCTCTCCTTAGAGTTTCAAATGATCTGCTCCTATCATCTGATTGTGGGTGTATCTCTCTATTAGTTTTATTGGATCTTAGTGCTGCGTTTGACACAATTGACCACAACATTGTTTTGCATAGAGTTGACACTTTGTTGGCATTAATGGAAGTGCATTAGCAAGGTTTAAATCTTACTTATATGACCGCCATAGGTTCGTAGCAGTGAATGAAGATGTATCATATCGATCACAAGTGCAGTATGGAGTACGTCAAGGCTCAGTACTAGGGCCGCTACTCTGCACGCTTTATATGTTACCCTTGGGAGAAATCATCAGGAAACACGGTGTTAGCTTTCACTGTTATGCTGATGATTCTCAGCTCTATATCTCTTTGCGGCCCCGTGAAACACACCAATTTGAAAAACTAATGGAATGCATAGTCGATATAAAAAACTGGATGACGAGTAATTTCTTACAGCTAAATTCTGAAAAAACAGAGGTGTTAATTATAGGACCTAAAAACTATGCTTGTAATAACCTAGAATACTGTCTAAGACTTGATGGTTGCTCTGTCAATTCTTCGTCATTAGGAACCTAGGTGTGCTATTTGATCGCAATCTTTCATTAGATAGCCACGTTTACAGCATTTGTAAAACTGCATTTTTCCATCTCAACAATATATCTAAATTGCGGCCTATGCTCTCAATTTCAAATGCAGAAATGTTAATCCATGCATTTATTACCTCAAGGTTAGATTATTGTAATGCTTTTTTGGGTGGTTGTTCTGCACGCTTAGTAAACAAACTACAGCTAGTCCAAAATGCAACAGCAAGAGTTCTTACTAGAACCAGGAAGTATGACCATATTAGCCCGGTCCTGTCATTGCTGCACTGGCTCCCTATCAAACATCGTATAGATTTTAAAATATTGCTTATTACTTATAAAGCCCTGAATGGTTTAGCACCTCAGAATTTGAATGAGCTCCTTTTACATTATAATCCTCTATGTCCGCTACGTTCTCAAAACTCAGGCAATTTGATAATGCATAGAATATCAAAATCAACTGCGGGCGGCAGATCCTTTTCCTATTTGGCGCCTAAACTCTGGAATAACCTACCTAACATTGTTCGGGAGGCAGACACACTCTTGCAGATTAAATCTAGATTAAAGACCCATCTATTTAACCTGGCTTACGCATAACTGTCACAGCCACACCATCTACACTCCCTGAATCGGACACTTACACCACGCCCACTCGTTCCCAATCACCAGAACTCTGAACACCTGTGCATCATCACCTGTGCCACATATAAAGCCCTCCGTCACCATCACCCATTGTCTGGTCTAGCACCAATCCCCTCACTTACCTGAACGCCATTCGCCTAACTTACTTGAGCTCCTGAACCCTCTTCGCCCTCATCTGTATCCTGTTCCCATCGTCTTCGTCTGAGTCGCCTTCTGTATCACCATCACCTAAAGGAAAGTTGTGTTATCACTGAGTTATCTACGTGTCAAGAGATTATCATTCTGTGTTTACCTTGTGTCAAGATTCACCTGTGTCTGAAACCTCTGATTCACATTAAACACTATTGCACTGAGTCCTCTGTGTCCTCGTCTGTGTCTGACAATAACATACTAATATGCTTTTAATATCCAAATCCATTAAAGGATTTTAAGGCTGCATTAATTAGGTAAACCGGGAACACTTCCCATAACACCCTATGCACTTGCTGCATCGTTAGAAGAATGGCATCTACGCTAATATTTGTCTGTTTCTCTCTTATTCCGAGGTCACCGTAGCCACCAGATCCAGTCTGTATCCAGATTTGAGGGTCACTGCAGTCACCCGGATCCAGTACGTATCCAGACCAGATGGTGGATCAGCACCTAGAAAGGACCTCTACTGCCCTGAAAGACAGCTGAGACCAGGACAACTAGAGCCCCAGATACAGATCCCCTGTAAAGACCTTGTCTCAGAGGACCACCAAGACAAGACCACAGGAAACAGATGATTCTTCTGCACAATCTGACTTTGCTGCAGCCTGGAATTGAACTACTGGTTTCGTCTGGTCAGAGGATAACTGGCCCCCCAACTGAGCCTGGTTTCTCCCAAGGTTTTTTTCTCCATTCTGTCACCGATGGAGTTTTGGTTCCTTGCCGCTGTTGCCTCTGGCTTGCTTAGTTGGGGTCACTTCATCTACAGCGATATCATTGACTTGATTGCAAATAAATGCACAGACACTATTTAACTGAACATAGATGACATCACTGAATTCAATGATGAACTGCCTTTTACTATCATTTTGCATTATTGACACACTGTTTTCCTAATTAATGTTGTTAAGTTGCTTTGACGCAATGTATTTTGTTTAAAGCGCTATATAAATAAAGGTGACTTGACTTGACTTGACTGGAATACTGGTGTTCGTTTCGGAAGCGATGTAGATGGTGGTTGAAGTGTGATGCAATTTCATGCATGAAAGGTATTGAGATCAAAGAGCTGTCTAATCATGTATTTGCATGTTGACAAAAAGTTGTCTTGTGTGTCCTTAACTCCAAAGTTAGTTTGGGAGAAAGAGGGAAAGAGGGACATCAGTGGTTTCAATAAAATATGAACATATAATCACACTGTTGTTGCATCAAAATGTGAAGTAAACAGGCAGGACACAACAGAAAAAGCTTGGTGAAACCGGAGACACAAGCTCAACAAGTCTGAAATATTGCATGCAAAACATGCTTTTAACCATTACGTTACCACTTCAACAGCCTCAAAATAATTATGCTAGTCTTTACTAAACAATGCTGTTTCCTTTAGGAGACTAACGTACATTCAGTTTAACCGTGAAAAATAAGACAACAAATGAACATGAGTGTAACCGCAACCATAACAGTCTATTAACACCTCAAAAAGTTCAGATAATGTAAAATCTTATGTAAATTTGACATAAGACATTCACGGACGTTATATTAAAAGTACCTCTTCCGGTCAATAGATGGCCGATGGCCAGTCCGCCCCTGGTCATGCGTGTCTTGTTAGTAAAGCCGGTTCTGTGATTAGAGGTAAATGTCCATCACCTGCTTTCAAATGGAGCGTCACTTAATAAACAGAGCCATAGTTCGCTGACAAGCTACGCAATATTGCATTTATAATCGCAGAGGAATCGATAATTAGAATCATATTTATTTCTACATGGGAAATGTTTTAGAATGTTCTTTGTACATTTTATGTTGTAAACCGTTTTTTGTATTTTAAAAAATCATTTCAGTAGCGGTGTGACATTTTACAAGAATTATACAGTTATTAGGGTAGCTTATTGATATAGCAGGCAAACACAATTAGACTACAAGTCAAAGACAATTTTTTACAAATATTACAACCATCATTAAAATCTTTCATATGAGACGATGAATTGAATGCCATGTTGTGCATCAGAAGCACCAGACTGTCCTTGCAAAGTTGGAATTGTCCCACTTTATAGAAACAGACAGACAGACAGCATTGTAAGCTGCTCTCTCAGGAAACAGTCCTCTTTCTCCGTAAAATGCACTACACACATCGGAATATTTTAGGGGTGCTCCGATCACGATCGGCCGATCGTTATGCGCTTTTCGTCAGTAAAGCCGGTTCTCTAATCAGCGGTTAATTCCATCAGGTGCCTGATTTCACATAGAGCAGCTGTTACTACACAGAGCCGTCATTAACTGAGAAGATGCGCAAATCCACTTCATTTTCAGTGTTTTTTGGCACATCTTCTCAGTTAACAACGGCTCTGTGTAGTAACAGTTGCTCTATGTGAAATCACGCACCTGATGGAATTAACCACTGATTAGAGAACCGGCTTTACTGATGAAATGCGCATTAACGATCGGCCGATCGTGATCGGAGCACCCCTATAATATTTGGGTTGAACTGTTCTGGAACAGTGTTGTCAATACAATTTAACCACTGATTTCTAGTTGTGTCCTCTTTTGGAAGACCAAAAAAAAGTATTTCGTTTTCACAAGGAAACACACAGTGTTTCCACAACATGGTGCCAGCGGTTACAATGAGAATAAAAGTTATGTCTTTTTTCTTTGTGGGGGCGTGTTAGAATCAGCCATTTTAGGTATTCTGATGCTTAACTTGTATAAAGAATATCTCTTTGGATTCAAGACTTTTGACTTTGCAACTTTACAGATCTTCTTTATGCACTAAGAGCTTGTAACACTTAAAAGAGAAAGGAACAATTTTAATTGCATCATATGAGCTCTTTAATAAATAGGTGTGATGGCTTAGAAAAAGGTGTAAACTGATTTACGATTCGACTGGATTCGTTCGGACAGTTCACTCAGGGGCTGAATTGTTTGCTCTAGTTTCTCACTAGAAGTAAAACTGTCTCAGGCGAGACACTGCAAGACTGGATATCTTATAACACGAAGAACTGGAGAAAGAGAAACAAGTCTTTATTAACGCATACCAAACAGGCTATATGCACTTCAGATACATTAATAAACAGAAAAAAAAACATTCTAAATCAGGCATGCCAATCCTGTTCCTGAAGATCTACGTTACTGAAGAGTTCAATTCTAACCCTGCTCCAGCACACCTCTGTAATTATCAAGAGCTTAATTAGCTGTTTCAATTATGTTTGATCAGGGATAGAAGTTTAACACAAGGAATACATAAATCTATAATTAAAATAACGTTTTAAAAACTTCTACCATTACTATACCAATTCTGTAGATACATAGGGTAATTGGATACTTAGATATATTGACACCATAAGATAGGCTAAATTTAATTGGAAATATGTCTATAGTAGAGACTGCAGATTGAACAGAAGGTATATATAAATATATACTTAAAATAATGTTTTAAAAATGTATACCAATACTATACCAAATATGTAGATACATGGGGTAATTGTATACTTATATATATATTATATAGTAGGGATAGTAGAGATTGCAGATTTACAAAGCAAAAAAGGAATATGATAAGTTTTTTTTTTTTTTGTGCCTTTGTGTTGCTTCAAACACAAAGTGTTGCTGTGCAGGGTCTGACACATGATCCTGGCAATGCAGAGGGTCTTGACTGTTACCCTTATCCTAAGGAATGCCAATATTTTGAAGCTAATAAAGATCTGCTTCGTGACAATTCATTATGTGGCCTAGTTGGTAATGGCATTGGGTTGTTACCGGATGGTGGCTCTGGTAGAGTTGTGGACCTGGGTCGTGGCTGTGGTGCTGCAGAGGAAAGCAAAGATATTAATTTAACAAAGCCAAACAGTCAAGAAATAATAAAAGCTTTTAAAACAACCCCCCGGTGAAGTTCTTCAGTTAAACGATGAAGTTCTTCAGTTAAACTGGGACATGGAAGAAATCAAAGTTTTAGGTTTACTTTAGACTGAGACAGTAAGCGTATACCAGCTGGTTTAGAGTAGTTTACAGCTTAATGCATGTAAAGGATCTGATCAATCACATGAAGAATTTTTTTTTTCGATGAGCTACCTGAATATAATGGAGAAATGAGACTTACTTTTTATGCTCTCCCCAGAAGTGGAAAAGATCTTAATGTTTTGCACTATGGAAACCAACAGACATTTAAAGTATTATTCATACATAAAGCTAAAACACACATTTAAGGTAATGTGTAAAAGCCTCATTAGATTCTTCACGTTTGTTTTAAGATGGTTGACTTTTTTTTAGTATCAATTGGATACATCCGTTTTAGATTTCCAAACATTCATTTTGCAAACATATATGATGCACCTCTTATTTTGAACATCTCCAGGAATTTACCTCTATTAGATATCATTCCTGTCAATTCTGTGGAGAGTTCCTCAAGTTTATTTTTTAGCAGAAGGACAGATTTCCCCACATCATCATATAAGAGGTGAGAATCGGCTGTGATTCTGGGCACATCAGTAGTTTGTAGAGGAACAGAGAATAGCTCAAAACTCTACAGAAACCCACACAAAGACAAAATAATCAAACATACATTTACATACATTCAAAGACACCTTTAGATCACAAGCCCTGTTTTTCTCAACCTCTCTTACCTGAAGAAAATGGATATGATCATCTGTTTGTGAAAGCTGCTCCATTTCAGTATCTCTTGTCCTCAGTTCATCAATCTCCTGCACCAGTTGCTTCATGAGTATTTCAGTTTGACTCACTAAAACTTTTTCCTGATTTCTGATCAGCTGTGTGATCTCGGATTGGCTTCTCTCAATGGAGCGGATCAGTTCAGTAAAGTTCCTCTCAGTCTCTTGCACTGCTTTCTGTGCAGAATGCTGTAAGGACACATTACACAGTGATCTTCAGGTGGACTGGAAGTGCACTGGGATTATCACAAAGAGTATTAACTGACCATGAAACTTTTCCACCAGCTGTCAACTCACCTTATGATTCTTCACAACCTCTCTCAGCTCCTGAAGATCTTTCTCTCTCTGCTGGATTCTCTCCTGGAAGTTTCCTCGCGTTTGATCCAGATGATTCTGTTAAAAAAAGAAATCATTTATTAAATGTAAAATAAATAACATCTTAAAAGAACAACAATAACCAATAGCAATTTTTGTATTTACCTGTTTCTCTCTCCTTTCTTCTATAGCTGTTACAAACGTGTGATTTTTGTGTGTATTTACGGAACACGAATAACAGATATAGCGCTGATCGGTCCGGCAGTAGATTTCCAGTGGTTTATTATGTTGATGACAGATCCTCTTCTTCCCAGTGGGATCAATCATTTTGTATGGTTTACTTGGGGGAAATTCTTCATGAAGGTCAAAATGAGTCTGACAGGAGGCACCAGCAGGAACAGCAGTATGTAGTTTAGTCTTCTTCAGGTTCTCCACCATTTGATCAAATATCACATTCTTACATAAGGCAGGTCTTGGGCTGAAGGTCCTTCTGCACTGGGGACATTCGTAAACTCCGTTCTGATTCTCCTGATTCCACCAGTCTGTAATACAGTTCATACAGTAACTGTGTCCACAGGGAATGGTCACTGGATTCTGCAGTAGATCCTGACACACTGGACAGGTGAAATGGTCCTGTTCCACTGAAACGCTGGCCATTTCACTGCGTACGAACACTGACCAAACCCCTCAAACAACAGCTCGACAATAACTAATGCTGCAGCTTCTTCGTGTTAAATAGATGAAATTGTTTCCTCATTCTGTTTACTGTAAAATGTTCAGGAAGAAAAAAATTATATTTCAGGGAATTGAAGAGTTTTTTGTATCACAAGTGAAAGGATCCACCCACCAGCCCAAATAGCAGAATCCAGCAGGTTTAATTTCTAAACTTTTCTTGTCTTTTACTAACGCTTCTGAATTTATCAGGATTTAGTTTGAATCTTAGTCTAACTCCATGCTCAATCTGATTCCAATTTCACGTGATCATTAAATTAAGACAATGTTTTTATTTAAAAACTGATCACAAAGGTTGATTATGTATCAATTTTGATATTTGATTATTCCGGACTCACTATACTTTCAATTATCCATTCACTGGGGACCTGATGTCTCTTTTAAGTCTCACGCTAGCTTCACGTGGATCTTACGGTCACAAACTCGCCAGTCTGATGTTAGTCAGAGGATGTAGGTAGACTAATACATGTTTTGCCTGCCGCCTACTGCTTGCTTATGACAAAAGTGAAGATTATTTAGTCTTTTCCCATACAAATTGCTAAAAGCAGCGATAGACAGAAATCAGAAGGTCTCCGATGATGTGCCTACTGCTCCTATCATTCTCGAGCCTTCAGTTTGACCTATCCTAGCCATAGATTTGCGTTAACAAAAGCCTTCTCACAGTTTACTAGTCATAATGATTTCAGATGAGTTTAGGATAAATCAAATATAACAATTCATTATTAGTCAGTATAATTGTATCATGTCAATTACATTAAACAATAATACAATTAATACAATCTTTCTCATAATATAAATGACTACTGTGAAATTGAGGCCATTTTACCAATCGCACAGAGTCCTTTAAAATGATACTAAACATGAAGTAGAAAAAAAAATCACAAGATATTACATGGCATATGGAAGTTTCAAACAGCTGCTCCACCAACACTGGTGCCCCTCAGGGATGTGTTCTCTCCTCTCTGCTCTTATTCCTGAACACCAACGACTGCACGTCTAAAGACCCCTCTGTCAAGCTCCTGAAGTTTGCAGATGACACTACAGTCATCGGCCTCATCGAGGACGGTGATGAGTCTGCTTACAGACAAGAGGTTGAGCAGCTGGCTGTCTGGTGCAGTCTTAACCTGGAGCTGAACACGCTCAAAACAGTGGAGATGGTCGTGGACTTTAGGAGAAACCCCCCTGCACTTTCCCCACTCACCATCATGAACAGCACTGTGATTGGAGTCTGGGGACTGATGTCTGATTTCGGGCCAATCACATTGACTCCATTGTGAAAAAAGGCCCAACAAAGGTTGTATTTCCTTTGCCAGCTGAGGAAGTTTAACCTGCCACAGGAGCTGCTGAAAAAGTTCTACTCAGCCGTCACTGAGTCTGTACTGTGTACTTCAATAACTGTCTGGTTTGGTTCAACAACAAAATCAGTCATCAGAAGACTACAGAGAACTGTTCGGACTGCTGAAAGGATTATTGGTGCTCCCCTGCCCACCCTTCAAGAACTGTATACGTGAGGAAAAGGGCTCAGAAAATCCCTCTGGATCCCTCACATCCAAGTTACCCCATCTTTGAACTTTTGCCATCTGGCCGGCGCCTCAGAGCCACAAATACCAGAACAGTCAGGCCCAAGAATAGTTTCTTCCCCCAGGCAATCTACCTCATGAACAGTTAAATGTTCCCCACTTATGCTTATGCAATAAAAATGTGCAATATCGTTATATTTTTTTGTTTCCCCTCAATCCTAGTACAGGTTTTTTTTTTTTTTTTTGTCTGTGTGTTGTTGTCTCTGTGTACTGGAAGCTTATGTCACTAAAACAAATTCCTTGTATGCATACAAGCATACTTGGCAATAAAGCTTCTGGATATTCTGGATATTCTTGCTTTTGGAGGAGAAGAATGAGAGTCAGAGGCAAGGAGGGGAGAGAAGAGGTAGGAAGGAGGTCAATAGGTGTTGTTTACACTCCTTGAAGATGTCTTTTCCAGATCAGTTTTATTGTTTTATTGCATGGCAGAATGGTATCTGTGCATGGCAGAATGGTATCTGTTTTCTAAGAGCTTCTGAGTTTTGGCTTCTGGAGTTAATTTCGTAAGGAAATAATTTTATTCCTTCCACAAGTGAAACTGTGAAACTGCAGAGTTAGAGGCAATCACTCCAAAACAATGTTTTTAAACCATAATTACCTTTTTATTATTATTATTATTTAACATTTCCTTGTGATAAATATTTACAAGACATTTTGAAGATGCAAATTTATAGCCAATAGTCTATTAATAAAAGGATCTAGGTTGGTTATTTCACTTCAGACTTTCAAGGTCATGGTTCGGATGGTCAATTTCAGAAAGAAATCATGCTGGTAGATGCTTTAACCAGAGCCCCGGTTATGTAGGGCTATTGATTTTACAGATAAATCCTTGCCTGACAATGACAAAGATTTCAGAACTATGACTATGACTGATTCAAATGAATCACTTTTTAAAGTCAGTTCTTTTTAAGGAGCAAATAGTTCTTGGATGATTCAGAAGACGAGTCTTCAATTCTGAGTAAATTCAGTAATATAGAACAAAGTACCATACTTTGGTTTCATATGGATAGGTTGTGTGTGTGTGTGTGTGTGTGTGGTGAAAACAGGTCAGACTGCAAAGTGCTCTGAAGGAGCACCATTCCTATGCATGATGTAATTTATTACCAAAACAAAAAAAGAAAAGTCTCAATGATTTAGACACAACGGTAAAGTTAATTAGAGATCATATTAGCAAAGAGTCTAATGAGGGATCTCTGCTGGCAAACCTGTGACATGGCACTTGAATAGGTATTATAATTATATATCATCTTGATCACTGCATCTTTTCAGAGCTCATCTTTCACAGTGTAAATGTTATAATTCACCTGTACAATCACAGTTACTGAAATCAGTCAATAGTCAGTTGATAGTCTAATGCAGGGTTATTCAAATCTTGCCCTGGAGGGCCAGTGTACTGCAGAGTTTAGCTCCAACTCTGATCAAACATACCTGAGCCTGTCAATCAATGTCTTTGGGATCATTAGAAAATCACAGGTAGGTATGTTTGATCAGAGTTGGAGCTAAACTCTGCAGTACACTGGCCCTCCAGGGCAAGATTTGAATAACCATGCATTAGACTATCGACTGACTATTGACAGATTTAAAATTCAAATAAGGCTGTGGACAAACAACCTCATTTTATTTTATGAAAGTTAGACCATCATGTCTCACTTTCAAAAGCATTGGGAAAGCTTCTCCGTCAGGAACCATATCAAAAGAGACAAACATTATTGTTTATTGCATATGTATCAATATTGAACTAGACTTTGGATATTAGCAAGATAAATGTATTTATGTTTACTTACTTTATTCCTGTGAGAATTATAAAGGAAATGAAAGCATTAATTATTTGATTAAAGTCGTGAATGAAACAGCAAAATATGAATGGAGGATGTCATGAAGGGTTATACAGCATTAGTGTGCAGTATCTTTTTTTTTTTTTTTTATTGCAATCAAAAGGACGTATAGCTTATCACTATATGTGTAAAGTTTTAAAACTAAGACATTTTTAGATTATATAAAATAGATTATATAAACTCAGATTATATAAAATAGTCTTTATTCATAATTACTATTATTTTCTAAAGCAAACCTCTGTGTAATGGTTGAAATGAACTTTAATTAACAGTGAGAGCTTAAGTAATTACTAAAAAGAGTCAACTCTGACACTTTAAGTATTAATAAGCAAGTTATGAAGCTAGTTTCCAGGTTGTATTGTATCACTTTTGGTTTGGTTACTATTTAATTTTATAATATTAATAATAACATACAGACCAATATGAAGTTAATATGCCGTCCAGTTCTGTGCATTTGAGAAACAATCTTTTCTAAGAGTGCACAGAATATGTGTGTTGTGACCTGACGAATGCTGTATAGCACACTTTCAAAGGTTGATAGCAGTCCTGTCTAACCATGTCCTCCCCAGTAACATATACCTCTGCAGGGACTGTTTAGTTGGTTTGAAAAATCAAGATGTTTCCTTTCCTATCTGCAATGCATATATTAAAAGTCATATCCCAAAGAAAGAAAGAAAGAAAGAAAGAAAGAAAGAAAGAAAGAAAAAAAATCATTTCATGGCATTTCCCAAGTGTCCTTTGGTTTCCATTTTCACCTTGATCTCCAGTGGTGCATCAGCCATTAAAGGCACTTTGCCAGCTGGCATTCTTCCAGCAGCCCTCAAAGCCTCGTTTCTGAAAATATGAAATCTAGAGCATTTTGTTTGTAGGACCTTGGATGAAAATGGGATGAAATTTTCCTTCCTTGAGCAGAGGTCTTGCGTTGAATTACTAGCCAACCTGTTATTTTCTGTGCTACTGACAGTAAGAAAAAATCTGAATTTCTTGTTGGAAAGTCTTGCTAATTTTTTCTGTTCTTCATTAAAACTTCCTTAAGCACTCTATATTATTCTGTCTGAATATGTTAACCCATATGGAGATATTATCTGTAAGACTGGTGTTTGTTTTTGGTTTTCGTGTAATTTAATGCATGAAATGTATTGAGATGAAAGAGCTGTCTAATCATGTTTTTGCATGTTGAAAAAAAAAAAGAAATATCTAGAATATCTTAAATGGCAATGTAGTTCTTCAAGTTACTATGTACAGTGAATTATAAGATGTCCCTTTACTGTAAGTTTGAACGCTATTTTGAGGAACCAAAACCAGGAACATAAACCAAGAAAATAAATAAATAAAAATCATGAGGTTACCACTTCATACAAGACTCTTTTGAAACTTCATTATCAATGTCTATATATATATCCTTTATTGTCAAGTGATAATTTCATTAAGGCCCCTTTGGCTTATGAAACATGGTGTGACATTTAATTAATACAATTTTAGTATCATATTATATCACAAATATCATACAATAGATTATAGATTATTTTTTATTTAAGATACCACCCAGAAATTAATGCTGATTCAATAGTGTAACTATATACATTGCATGCAGTCAGTGACAGAAAATAGTAACACTCTTAACAAAAGCAAGAACAACAGGACACCATTTCACTTCTCAGTTTATGTCATTTAGTATTGCAAAATAGTGCATTTGATTTGTTCAAGGTTTATAGCAGGTGTGAACAGTGAATAACGATTATTAATATTATAAAATATATAAATATATAATTAAAAGCTGGGGTAGGGTGTGGTTGTTATAAATCAATGAAGCTTGTTTGATGAAAGAGATTAACCATCCACACCCATGCGGTCAATTACTGTGTCACACCCCCCACACCACACACTACGCTACTGGATCATTCCTGCACCCACGTGCCACAACCCTGGCAGGGAGCCCAAGTAAATTCCCGCTTCACAGGTTTCCCTGGGGGTCTGTAGCACTGATAAACACCTGTACATATAACCCCAGGGTGTCCAAAGGTAACCTGTTCCATGTCTTACCGAATTTGCTGGTCCAAGGCAAATTCCTGCCAAATGCTTCTGCAGTCACGGAAGGAGCTGAAAAGAAAACTCTCACAGTTGTGCTGTTTACTTCACTTATTTTTTTAAGTTCTTTCCTGTATTGTGGCTAATGAATCAGAAGTCTGGAACGTTCAAATAACTTCCGCATTGCAAAATAAGGTGGATTAAAAAATAATACATAAATATTGAAATTATAAATATGTGAATCAACTTTATTGGACCAATAAAGTGTGTATGTACTGTTTCCGGCCACATACAGTTTATATGCATAAAAATAAAAAGACCATAAGGCTATGAGTAAAGTAATCACATTTGATCAAATGCTTTCCAGCTTTAGATTTTTTAACAAAACCTACAACAACCCTGAAAACAAATTCTTCATGGAATTGTGTATGGGCAGGTAGTTTTAAATATTGTTGGGGATGTGTGATTGTTAATGAAGTCTGTCTTAAGCTGGAAAAAATTAGCTCAAAAGCAATTATTATCCAACTGACAGCCCCTACTTGGTTTTTGCATCTACAGTCGGGCCCCTCTCTGCCTCTGGGCCCTATGCACTCTGACCCCCTTTTCCCCAGTTGCTACGCCAATGTATATTGTATATATAAATACAAAAAAAAAAAAAAAAAAATCTGTGCAATTGTTGTACATTATTAATAGATGACTAAAATAGTTTCATAGCAAGTAGTTTATCAAAATTACACTGAAACCAGCCAATAATTAATGTTAAAAACCTCTGTCAGTGGTAAAAAAATACTTTGGTGTCTTTCTTATGTTGTAAATTAATTATGTTTTTTTATGTATTACTTAATGTTGGATATGTAGCCTACAGCATTTCTTCGCTCAGTCGTTGAGACTTATATTTTGAAAACATTCCTCAAGTGTAAACCATGACGACGCCTCTCACCGGCAGCCATTTTGTAGGTCACGCCTACCGGAAACGGTATCTGCACCTGCACCGACAGGACCGAAATCGAAGGAGTCCCGGTCGATCCGTTACGTTTCGCTCGTCTCTCCCACTCCCAACCCGGACACCGCGGTTTCCTCTGCGGATCCTGCGCCTTTTCACGCAGTCGTGTTGGGGGACCGATCGCTGGAGTGTGGGGGGATTTTCCACCGAGAGGGGGACGAGGGAGGAAGGGCAGGTCCCTCATCAACACCACTTTCACTCTCTTTATCGTTTCCAAAACATCAACACCATCAGGCGTGTCTGCGCTCCCTGGACGCATCCGGAACACTAAACCAGCAGCTGCACCGAACACAATGTATCGCGTAGACCTCAACCCAAGCCCGGACGCCGTCTGATGTAGCACGGTTTATTATTTATTTAATTTCTGATCTGGAAATTTCTTGACTTTGTTGAGTGAGCGCGCGCGCACTGCGGCCTTGCATCCAGTTGAATGAACGATGCGGACTTCACCAGCACACTGATTTAAGACCCCATTTCCCACGAATGTCCGCGTCACCGCTTCACACAGCGTCTCTTTTCTCCGATCTGAGTGTTTTTATGGGAGTGACGGACAGCTAGTAGCCGAGACAAAATGTGGAAGTGGAGGCGGCTGATGCGGTTGTCCAACCGCTCCTTAATGGCCTTCATCTTTTTCTTCTCCATGTCCACGACCTGCCTCTACTTCATCTATGCGGCTCCCGGAATAGGTAACGTTAAGCGCGTCTGATAACTCGTGTGTCTCGCGTGGGCGTGATGCGATAAAACACGCGGGTTAATCGTGTTTCATTCATCACTGACTCCAGACACTGACCATCAGCTCCCAAACAAGCACTAGTGACCGATTGTGTTTAAAACCCCAGTGAGCTGCCTAATTAAACAGCCATTGTTGTACTGTGATGGTCAGAAACGCTACACTCGTCTGAAATGACCAAAAGTGCTGTCTAGTTAGGCGGCTCAGTAAGATATAGGACAAAGCCTTTGTGTTAGAGCCCACAATTCAATCAGATTTGGCCTTTGACAACATTAAATGGTATTTTGGTTGTTTTAAACCGTCCTTAGCCGACAACGGTTTTGTGTAAGTTTAGGTAATTATTGGCTGTTAAAGCGTTGAGAGAAATCTCAGTTGGCTCTTTTTTTTAATCTATATAACTTACCATAAACCCCATGACTCCAGTACGTTTATTTCTTCTCCAGCTTTATTTACAACAGTCTATGTGTAGTATGAATATAGTAAACCGCTATGGTTTCTCATTAGCATGTTTGCTATAAAGCAAAATAGTATTTGTTGAGAAACATACCACGTTACATTTATATTTTATATGGTGTCCAAATTCTAATAAAAAATAAGTATACAATTTATATGCAATATTTTGAAATACAAATACTATTCTAGCTTATATTTCACCCTTGTGAAAACCACCAGTTTTTATTATGTAAATAATATACTTAAGAGCTGAATGTGATGTTATTGTGCACAAATGTTGATAAAAAAAAAAAGACTTGATTTAAAACGTATTTAAAAGTAATCTGGTTTATTTGGCATTACTACAAAGTGTTAAACAGATGTAAAAGTGTACTCTCTTGTATTGGGATGCTTGCACAAAAGTGTCTTAACCCGTTTTTCAGTTTGTCGTGACTTGCTTAACAATGTCTACACAATTGCTGCTTATAACTAGCTGTAATATTTAACTTTCAGCCAGACTGTTGTTGTCCCTAGAGAAGTTTGACAAAATAAGGTACTGATATTAGTTGTGAAAATCATTTATTGTAACGTATGATTAAGAGCTCATATTAAAAGCTGATTTTGTTGGTTAAGGGGTCATATGGTGTTGCAAATAATTTGGTGTAATTACATGGGTTTATGCAGTTTAAGTTTTAAAAAAATATATTATTTTCCACATAATGTACATTATTGTTTCTCCTATGTGCCCCACCTTTCTGAAACGTGTTGATTTTTACAAAGCTCATCAGTCTGAAAAGCAAGGTTTGCTCTGATTGGGCAACTATTTAGTGCTTTGTGATTGGCTGAATACCTAAAACGTGTGACGGAAATGTTATGCCCCTTAACATACTATGATGCCGTGTGTCCTGGAGCGCTGAGACAAAAACATTAAAGCCCATTAAATACGAGGCATCCAGTGGGGACGTAATTACAGATTATACTGACAATACCAACTGTTCTCAATTCCAGTCCTTGCGCCCCCCAGCTCTGCATATTTTGCATGTCTCTCTTTGTTAACACACCTGTTTCACCTGTATGAACTGTGTCCCGATTGACATGGTCACATGTGTTCATTGATCCCTACTCCCTGAGCAGGGGAAGTCTATTGAAGTTTACTAGGGATGCACCGATCATGATTTTTCATGGCCGATTCCGATACCGAGTTTTTTCAAGCAAACTGTCTGATACCGATTTCCGATTTTTTTTTTTTTTTTTATCTTTTAAGCAACAAACAAGAAAGATGGAAAGTGTGCATAAACAAGATATTTGGTATTTAATATGCCAAACTTGCTTTTGGCTATTGAAAACAATAATTGTAACCATCTGAAATTAACAGCAGTAACTGCACAATAAGTATCCTACATTCAGTACAAAAATAGATGGTACAGACATCAGCATTTAGCTTTTGTTTTTGAATTGGGTTGAAACTACATTGAACTGGCCTTAAATTAAAAGATTAACTGTAACCATGTGAAATTAAAGGCAACTGCATAGTTCTGTAATCCAAACAACACAATCAACACACATTCAATAACATGTTTCTTAATCAGCATTCAGTATTTTAGTTTTTAAATTTGGTTTTAAATAAAAGTAAAAAAAAAAAAAGTATGCTATATACACTTTCCAAAATGTTAAAATCAAATAATGTTTGTGCGAATAAAACAAAGATGCAAAGTGTTTCATTCATCCAATAAAAAAAAAAAAAAAAAAATGGATAATGATTCACATCTATATTTTTTTACTTGAGCCAATGAAAAATAAATAACTTATTGTCTCAACTAAAAAAAATATAGATGCGAATCATTACCCTAAAATGTTTTATGTCGATGAATGAAACACTTTTTGTCAGTGTGCTACAGCAGGCGATTTTAAGGTAAAATAAAAATAATTATCCTAATGCAGAACTGACGTTTATTTCTGGCTTTTCAAACGTGTATGCAAGTTCTAATAAAAAAAAAAAAAAAAAAAAAAACATTTCAGTTTTGTCACAGTTTAGTCCGTTTCGTTTTTCATCCAACACGTGAGAAGTTGAGCTGAACATCTCTTCACCGTCCACGCGTGTTCAGGCTTTTGCAGCTTCAGTGCGCAGGAAAGGCTCTTATTTGTGCGCCAGTACACCAACGGCTGATCGCTTCCTGCTATCTGTGCCTCAGACATGTAGCTCTGCACTTCCAGTGCTGATCGGCTGCCTGTGTCCTGCACACAGATTTCAAAATACTTCCACACAAATGACATAGCGAACGATTACAATGTGGTCTGTGCACACGAGCACACTTCCGGAAAAAGACAAAAAAACCGGCCGATTGCCGATCGCGTATTTTAAGCAAAAACCGTCCGGTTCCGATTTATGGCCAGTCGACCGGTGCATCCCTAAAGTTTACCTCACTTCAGAACATTCATTCATGAATTTGGACTGCGCAACGTCTTCACAAGGACAAGCGTCACATCATATACCTCTGTAAATTAATAACATTTTGATTAATGTCTCGCACAGTTCAATGCACGTTGAATAGAACAAATACGTTCACTTCGAACTGGAATCATAGCAGAATATCCTGTGATATCCACCTCGCAGTGCACTTAAGTTCTAATAGAACAAATGTCTGAAGCGATATAAGAAATATACAAAATGTGCAGAGCAGGGGGCCGCGAGGACTGTAATAGAGAACCACTGACTTATACTGTCTTTTTACGCGTTGTGTTGCATCGTGCCACGTAAACAAAACCATGTCTGCATTTGTGATTGGAGAAACGACAGACAACAAGATCTACTCTACACTGCTCAAAACTCGCGTTTGAATCATCAGTGGCAAATCCTTTACATATGAAAACGTACTTACAGACTGCATTGTAGTTTACTCTCCCAGGTTCAGGAAACAGTGCTTCTTAAAATGCACTGTACACTAGGGCTGTCACTTTTGTGAAAAAATCATTTTCGATTTTTAAGACATAAGTGTTCATTGAATCGATTGTAAAATCGATTTTCCATGTCTAAAAAATTAAAAAAGGTTTCCTTTTTCAACGTCAAATAACGGACGAACTTAAAGAGAGCACTGGAAACACACAAGTCAGCAATATTTCTTATTTATTGGCATGAAGTTTCTTGACTTGAGAAACAGGCCATGTATGTTTTTTTTTTTATTGAACGTTACCGACACTAGGCAGGCATATTATAATGCGCAAAAAGGCGCAAAATAAGGCCATTACAAATTTATTGGACAGGAAAACAAGTCGATCAACATTTTCGAGTCCAGAGCAGAGCGTTTTTTATTCACTATATGTCCAGCTGTTGAGAAGACACGCTCTGACAGCACTGATGTCCCAGGGACACTCAGGTACAGCTGCGTATTACTGCCAATTTTCCATCACAAAAGCCGGTCGCTGTCAGCTTGCAATGGTCCTTTTCATAACTCATAACTCGTCTACTGTGCCGCGAGACCTCAATACGCGCGTAAATGCGTCTTTACATTGACTTATACTGAAATCATTCGCGCCAGACACTCTCTATTCGCGTTTGGTGTGAACTGTCGCTTTCTACGTCACTGGGTCTTACAGGAGCGTAAAATTGCTGGTATTTTCTGTCTAGCTCTCGGAAGGCATACTGCACTTTCAGTTTTCTTTATTTTCTTTTTCTGCTTGTTTGTGAGTTTTGTTACATCTATATTTTTTAATTGTTTAATTATTTTAAAATAAATAGTGTACATATTTGGTTAAAATCGATTCCCCATTTTCATTTCCGAAACCTTTTTTGGTTGGTCTGATCAAAACTGTTTTAGGAGGGCGTGGACGAGTTTTAACTTGATTAAGAATATATTTTTTAATTTGAGACTTTGCAACTTTACAGATCTTGTTTATGCACCAAGAGCTTGTACCACTCCAAAGAAAAAAACTGAAATCACATCATATGACCCCTTTAAGTTGTAGCCATTAACTATGCTTTTAAAGACTTCTGGAGAAGAATATATTGCTTTAGGGCAGTGGTTCCCAACCTTTTTCAACTCGCAGCCCACACAACCAAACACATATGTTTGCGCGGCCCACTTCAAAAAAATTAACTGACCCCGCTATTGTTGGGTTAATAACTTAGTACTCAAAAGCTAGATTTTAAACTGTATTTATTGAATAAACATGGACAAAAAAAAAAAAAAACTATCGCGATTTTTTTTGATCAATTTTGCAATTGTGACACACACCGATATGCTTTTACAGTCATAAATGCATTCAGGATTAATTTTAAACATATTTCCAAAAGAAAACCAATCAGAGCTTTATCAAAAAGTTGTAACATCCCTAGAACAGACATAAGTCAAAATTATCACTATAGTGAAGATGTAAAAAAAATGTATAGACTTGTGGCAAAAAAAAAAAAGAAATCCTGTATACAGGGACTTTTTTTTTCTTTTTTGCCATGCATTCTTCATAGAGCTCATTAATTGTAGCGGTGCCTCAGGTGTTTGCAGTGTGTATACAGTATGTGTATGAAGTCAGCAGTGAGAGCGCATAAATATAACGCGAAAGCACATTAAAATAATGCACGAGTGCAAATCTCTCTGTTCGCACGCAGATTTCCTTTGCTCTGTCACAAAACCAGTCGTGCTTGCTCAGAAACATGCTGCTTTGCGAGGAGAGAGTGTGCACACTTAAAACGTGTCTCCTCTCACTTAAACTGCATCCTGTTCACTAACAAATTCACTCTATGCTCATGTGTTAGACATGAATTATTTTCGCACATTTTTATTTCTAGCCTTTTACC
Source organism: Carassius gibelio (assembly GCF_023724105.1). Taxonomy (NCBI): domain Eukaryota; kingdom Metazoa; phylum Chordata; class Actinopteri; order Cypriniformes; family Cyprinidae; genus Carassius; species Carassius gibelio. The sequence continues at coordinate 32,306,115 of NC_068397.1, forward strand.
GCAGTGAGAACGCTCTGATCCGTCAACATTGGCTCAGAAAAAAGGCGCATCACAGACAGTGTGTGAACCTGGAGTTAGGCATATGGCCAGTCTCTGTTCTCGCGCTAGCGCAATGCATTCTGATTGGATCAGATAGCATACTACGGGAGGTCAGGGCCACGAAAACTGTGCTATAAAGCGATTTAGAAATCGCGCACGCTCAAATCGTGATTTTAGGACGTTTTCTTTTAATCGCACAGCCCTAGAATGGACTGCAAATGAACAGAAAATAATTGGCGGCCCACCTGCAATACCACCGCGGACCACAGGTTGAAAACCACTGCTTTAGGGTATGGTCTTATTGTCGCTGTAATTAAATTAAAAATATCCTGGAAAATGAT
>NC_068397.1:32306994-32334160 GCF_023724105.1 Carassius gibelio
CCCACCCCACAGCAGGGTTCTTGTAGTTCTGCATATGCATACACACACACACACACACACACAAACACACGGTATAAATGTCTCGGTTCATTTGCCTCAAATGTCTCATTTTTTCTTAAAGGCATAGTTGACCCAAAAATGAAAATCGTTTTTGTTTGCTCCTTCTCATGTTCTCACTTTCTTTCTGCAGTATGCTTGTTGCGGTTTGTGTGTATTTTTAATGAATCTCAAGCTTTTAAAGGAATGGTTCAACCAAATATGTGACCCTGGAGCACAAAACCAGTCATAAGGGTCCATTTTTTTTGCATTGAGCTGAATAAATAGGAAAATGTACTCTTCCTCAGGCCATTTAAGATTTAGATGAGTTTGTTTTTTCATTAGAACAGATTTGGAGAAATTTAGCATTGCCTCTCGTGTTCACCAGTGGAAGTGAATGGGTGCCGTCAGAATGTGAGTCCAAACAGCTGATAAAAACAAACAGTTGATAAAAACAAACTTAATAAACACTACTCCAGTCAATTAGCTAATTAATGTCTTGTGAAGTGAAAAGGAGTGCATTTGTAAGAAGCAAATCCTTAAGGATATTTTAATCATCGTGTCTTGCCAAATTTGAGTCTATAATCCTTTTGACTTCACAAGACATTAACTGATGGACTGGAGTGATGTGGACTAATGTGATGTTTTTATCAGCTGTTTGGACTCTTATTCTGACGGCACCCATTCACTGGTAAGTGAAGTAAGTGATGGAAAGCTATACATCAAATTAAACTACTCCACTAAGATTTGAGAAAGAATGCAAAAGCATCATAGAAGCAGTTCATATGACTCAATATGACGTGTTTTATTCCAAAAATAGAAATTATAAAATAGAAACAAATTAAAATTGCTGTCATTTGCTCATCCTTATGTTCTAAAGCTGCATGGTGTTCTTTCATCAGTCGCTCTCTGCTTGTTGCTCTTTTATATGCAATTTTAATGACTCTTAGACGGAACTTTTAAGTTTGGGGAAGAATGCAAGAGCATCATGTGTTGACTCATGTGTTATTATATAAAATTGTCACTTGAAATTCTTTTTGAAAACCATGACAATAAAGCAGATGTAAGATTTGAGAATGAAATGTTCATTTGAGTCAAAACTGTTTGGTGAGAAGCTGATTGGGTTTATAAAACCTTATCTGATTAATTGATTCAGTCACATATTGCGCTGATTGGGTTCTTGAGCTGATTCACTGATTCACTGGTCCATTCTCCACATACATTTCATTTCTCTTCAAAGATGCTGAATAAAGTGGGATATAGCACGAAAGACATTTGGCCCATGCACTTTTAATATGCTTTTATTGCCGCTTCAGAGCCCCATTCACTGTGATTGCATAAAAATAAAAAGTCATAGGGCTTTGGAATGACAAGTAAATTACAGAATTTTATGGTGACTATTCCTTTAAGACTACTTTAGTGAGTTATTATGTTCGTTTTTAGTGCTCTCCCGCTCCATTTATCTAAATTCTGCTTATTCACCTCTTGATAACTGTGGTATCAAGCACTTTGTTTTGCTGCTGGTTTGTGGGTCTTTTCATTAGATCTTTTATGCTTCGCTGCAGATTTGTTTAAAATGCTAGTTTTAAGCTGTATGTGTGAGAGCGATGAAAGAGAGTTAAAAATAGCAACACGGACAAACAGAAATCTTGTGTCTATAATAATAAATAAATACATTTTGCTCGAGGTTTCAAAGGATCTGCTTGCTGTGTGAAAATAGAAAAAAGGCATCACATACATGTGCTTCTCCAACATTTCAATGAATTCACCCATTCACATCTTTTCACATCTGTGTGTGTGGCCTTCTTCTCAGGACACAATGTACTCAGATACACACACAATGACTGGCTCACTGTGATCCTCTCAACACCCCTCCATATACAGAAAAACCTCCGCCTCAGGGATACAAACAACATTTGGAAAAAAGGATTTAAAAGGGTGATGGAGAGAGAAAAATGGCTGGAATTGAATGCATGAAGCAGAAAAGTTGCTATGTTGGTTTTGGCTTCAAACAAGACTATTTTCTATCCTTTATATAAAAAAAAAACATAAACTATTAGTGAAATAGTAAATTCTGTGTGAAAACTTTCTATTCCTGATCTGTATTTATTTAAACACTGCTATAAAATATACTTTAAAATGCATTGAATTTGCAGGAAACACTGTATGTGTCCTAGATTTGGAGAAAAAAAAAAACATATATATATATAAAAAATTTAATAAGGTAATGATAACAATAGTACAATAAAAAACAAGACACAAATCAGAGATCTTAGTATAAACTGAATGGTGAATTTCTCATCAAATCCAGTCAATAGTTGCCATCCACATTATTTTATAGCTCTATATTTAACAATAAAACGTTCTTTGTGGCACATAAGGTCGTCTTCTATTGCACCAGATTATAAAACCTCTAACAGGACACTATTTTTACGACTGAATCCGTACAATAAAGAGATAGACGGACCTGTCAAAAGGGCAGCCATCTCTATAGGATGCCATCCATCAGCTCTGTATGGTAGAGTAGATCCACACAAAAGCCACTTGAGCATTGAGAGCAAGTCAAATGAAGCTAATACAGACAGGTATATGAAGAAAATAAAGCCTAGAGTGCACATAAGCCTCGGGGAAAGCTTGCAAAATAGACTTACAGCATCACAATAAGCCGAGACAATGCTCTGGAGACACGCTTCTAGAGTACATGTTTAACTAAACTAAGACTGCATTTCCAGGTCCACATCCAGAATTTCTGGCAAAGCTCAAGGAGGAACTACAGGAGGATTTCCACAAAATGTAAGATTATTCGGAAATTGAGCCAAAAGCACTGGAAGCTGTGATCACTGCTGTCCTACACACTTCTGATGCTAATGTAATGAGATTTAGCTTTTAAATTTAAAATCAATATTCAAAAGATTGCTCTCAACATCATTTGTGTGATGAGAAAAATCAATTGAAATTATTCCGAAATAAGCATAATGCAATTGTGGAAGCATTTCCCGAGGCCTTGTCTATATAAAATATCACTCCTCTGCTTCCTTTTCAGCTTTTTATGTAATTTTGTTTCCTTTCTTCATAGAACCAAACAGCTATTTGTCTTATGCGTGCACGAAAAACAAATATCTAACATATCAGCCGTCTTTGTGTTATGTGTAGCTCATTTGTCACGTCCACATACATTGTGTCTGGCGTCTGAGCGGCACGTAGTTGTTGGTAAATAACACAAAGTGCTGTGTAGAGCCGACGGGAAGAAGAGGTTTGATTACAGCCCTGCAGTCTTTATCTGCAGCGCGCAGACTGGCTCTGACGCAGACGAGATCGGAACGAGATGGAGGGATTTTGTCATAACAGAGCTGTGGGACGTCTACTTGTCAACTGGGATCTGCTTAGAGTGGTCCTAAGTGTGTGTGTGTGTGTGTGTGTGTGTGCGCGTGCAAACAAACGCTGGCTTCCTCTGGAGTGTGTGATGGAGAGGAACCAGAGGTCATGTCATTCTTGTCAGTGATGGGCTCTCAGTCATTCTGTCCATGATTTATTGAAGCCATGTGCTCATGAAATCACAGCCTGAATACAAAAGACTGAAAGAAGTCTGCGTGACTTGTGCACGATGCTCTGAATGATTTGAAGTCATATGATTTGAGGAACAGACCCAGAATTTCCTCTTTATGTGCTCGAGTGTGGATTTGAATTGAATTGAATAACCCATAACCTACAAGATGTGGAACTGCATTTAGAAAGGGGAAGAGGATTTTACTGAATTGAAATTCAACAAATTCAAATCAAGAATGCACAAGAACAGTGTGTTTTGTGTTTCCATCTCATTAAGTGTTTCATGTTGTTTGGCTCCATTTTGAGTTTGGGGGTAAATTCTGGCGCTCTGGTAAATGAAAAATATTCCATGATGGCCCATTAAGATTTAATGTAAGGTTTAATGTATCAGTATAATGAATATTTATTCAAATGTGTTTTTTATTAAATAATTTTAAATAATATGTTTATATTTTAATTTGTAAAATTTTTATTACATAAGAAAAAATAATTTACATTTAAAAATTCATATTTAACTAGTATTTGATCTTTTATAGTTTTAAATATATACTTACTAATATACTAATATAATTTATTATAATTTATTACTAATATAATTTATATTTAATTATTACATTTATTTGTTTAGATATAATTAAAAATTTTCTACACAATTTTTTATATAATTCATAATATTTAAACGTTTGAACTTTTTTATTATTAAATGTTTTATTTTTAGATTTTATAATTTGAAACATTTATTATTTATATTTATACACACGCACATTTATATTAAATATATACATATATACTTTTATTTACATTTCTTTATTATTATTCGATATAATTTTATATAATTTAAAACATTATATTTATTATTTATATATATATATATATATATATATATATATATATATATATACACACACACACACTTATATTAAATATATACATACTTATATATTTTTATGTACATTTATTTAAATACACTGAATATATAAATAATGTTTCTATACAATTTATGTCATTTATAATTTTTATATTTTATTATTATTTTTTACTACTATGTAAAAAATACTATTTTACTTTTTTTATTATGATTAAATAAAATTTATATAGTCTGAAATAAATATTTATTATTTTTATACATTCTATTATTTTCTACACATTTCATTCATTTACATTTATTTATTCATTTAAATATACTACGTTTGCCTATACAATTTCTATTTGTATATTTATTATGATAATAATTTATTTTTTTATTTTTTATCATTAAAATTGATATATATATATATATATATATATATATATATATATATATATATATATATATATATATAAACACATTGTGATAATATCCTGTATATTATGAGCTTTTGTCCATAGAATTAGGATTACATACAGGTATGAGATTTGAGAGCTTTATTTTTGGAGCTTAAAAGTTGTCATTTATTTCTGTTGTGAGCAAATCAACAGATCAAACATTTACGCTTGTGCTCCACAAGAGAAAGTAAATCACAGAGGTTTAGAACAGCATTATGATGAGAAAATAGATGACCGTTTTGAATGAACTGTCCCTTTAAGAGTTACATCCTGGCAAACAGAGGGCTATTATATCTGTGATGAGCCAAATTAAGCATTGATTTCTGCATCCAAATTTAATAAAGCAACAGCAGAGAGGTTTAAATGAATGTGAACACCTTTCTTCAGCTCAGCTTCACTCTCTATTATGTGTCACAGCATTTCATATAGTTAGAAATTACACATAGGACAGTTTTATTGCTTAGGGTTTGCTCTCTCATAGCTCAGAAGAGCGTTCCCCAGGAGAAATACAAATACACACAAATCAGACAACAGCTGACATTCAGTAAGAGTAAAGAGCAGGTAGATGTATGGCCAGAAGAACTATTCGACGAGTTTAATGATAAATGTGAGTTCATATTGAAATATATATATTGAGATATATGAAGTCTCTTCTGAAACTTGAGGAGATACCATTATAGCACACTCTTTCTGGAAACAATTTCATTTACTTGTTCCAATATTAATATTAGAGAGATAAACTCAAGGTTTCTTGAAAAACAGGCATTTTTGTTGGAAATAATGGACAATAAAAGGTCATTTACCTTGATTTTTCTTTGTATCCTTCACAGATTATTTCATCTGAAGATATGCTCTTCGAGGACAAAGATGTGATCACTGATGAACAGTAATGAGCACACGCTCACCAACCTCTGAAAATAAGAAATAAAATGCTATTTTATCAGCAGGAAAGTCTTGGGCTGTGATAGAAATGTGTGACTGAGAGACTGTCATTGTTTGTTGGAAAAATAAATAATACAAATAACAACTGATATGGTTCATATTTATGTTGCATTATTCAGATCATTGTTTTAATAATGCAGTCTTATAATCTCTTAATTAATTTTCATATTTCTTAAGATTTAAAATCTAGGTCTGGAATAAAATATAAAGCAAATTTCATACAGAAAAGGCATGAAATTAGCAATATGCATATTTGACTAAGTAAGTCTAAGAAATCAGAGTTATTTTGGTATCACAGAGATAATATTTTATCATTTGCATTATTATTATTTTCATTTTACTTTTAACGTTTTAATAGTTTTGTCATGTTTTTTTTTGTCATTTTTAGTACTTTTTGTGTGTGTCTAGTTTTTATCATTTATTTTATATTATTAAGTTTTGCATAATTTTTTTTTTTTTTAACAATGTAACTGAAAAAAAAAAAGTTTGTTTAGAAAATGACCCTGTTCACACATTCATGCTTTGAGAGAAATGAGTGGCCACCCGTGGTGAATTCTCCAGAGTTTGCTGTGTGTAAGTGAGCGGTATAGGACATAAAACCTTTAGATTCAGCCCCACGCTTTCTGCTCACTGATCTGAAATTTAGGCATGAGTAAGAGTAATGTGGCAGATATCGAACCCACTCAAGCGTCTCCACAGCGGAGCTATCATCCGTCCGCTCGCATCAGCCCAGTCAGGACTGCAGGAGGAGAGAGATGTGCACCTGTGTCCTGCTCCCACCAACACGGCACCCATCAGCGTGTGCTATTAAACCAACACCTCAGCCAGCAGAACTGTATCAATAACACAATCAGCAAAGCCAAATCAATTCCACCAGGTTCCCTGGATTTGATTTGTCTTCTCAAACACTGTGCAGAAAGTCTAATTGATAAATCAATTCGATTTCTTTCTCTTGCTGGGTAACAGAATCTTTAACAGGGCATTTACTTCTGAACTTTCCCATGCAAAACACACCATAGTGGTTGCTAGGGTGCTGCAGTGCAGTTGCTAAGCAATTAAATTGTTTTCAGCAAAGGTGTTGATATGCTAAGGTGACCAAATTTCTAAAATGGAAACCATTTACTAACTTAGTGGTAAAAATGTAATTGGAATCTCACTAAGGGGGGCGGCACAACACTTGTTTTGTAGGATAACTAATAATGATCAAACCCTGAGATATTTACATAAGATACAACTGACTAGACATCACACTGTGAAAAAATAGTAGCCTAAATAGTAAGCATTGTAAATAGTAAACAGTATTTTTAACCAAAGAATGGCTTTGCAAAAACGTCACAAAAATAAAATGCATCAAAATGTATATTTGTATTATATATTATTAACATTTTCTAACTGTATTTAACGTTTTCATTTTCACAAACTAAATATCTAAATAGGCTAACGTTACGTTATACAGTAGCTAATCTTAAAATGTTATATTTTTGCTTTGAAAATAAAAGAAATGTAAGCTTATTTTTAATTTTAGGCTCGTTTTGAGCACAAAGTGTTTTAGTTGACTATTTTTGTATTTTCAAAAAGGTTACAGTTAAAAACGAGTTATGAAAATTGACTAGTGATCAACAGTGGCTTGATCTTTCAAAAACGTGTAAAATTGTGATCAAGCCCTGTTATATAATACAAACAATCAGTATTGCTTTAGTTTAACATATATTGTGATAGTTTACCCCCTTTGAAAGCGTTACCGTTGTGTCTTTTGATAAATGATGATAATATCACTCTGCTCCTCTGTGATTCTTTCTTCATGACTGAAGCAGAGGTGCACAAGTGTTCTGATCAGTGGAGCGCCCTCTGCTGGTGAAAAGAGTATTGAAATAATTACTTTCAGACCAGCGGCGGACTGGCCATCGGGAGCACCGGGACATTTCCGGGCTGACGTGCAATAGGCTGTTATGCAACTGTGAATTAATTGACGGTTTTATGAATCTACGAATCAGGCGACCACGGTGTGAAAATGACACTACCACACGACCAAACATCAGCGAGCGCTGCCTAATTGGCTATATCCAGAGGCAGGCTTTATCTTAGAAAATTGCCCAAAAAATGGAGCTGTAAAAGCAAAGGAGGAGCAGAGATGGAACAAATAAAAAGGAGAAAAGCCCTGGCCACAGACGCAGCAAATTGCTGCAAAATCCCAGCCATGTTCGCCAGTAAGGGAGCAGGTCGGTCAGAATTACATTTATATTTACGGGGGATGGGACGGTTCACTGAAAAATCCGACCCGCTCGGTTGACCACACTCTTAGAAAAAAGGGTTCATTGGGGTTCTATATAGAACCATAAGGTTCTTTACTCAACTCCAAAGAACCTTTTATGCTAAAAAGGTTCTATAATGACAAAAAAAGAACCCTTTTTGCACAAAGGTTCTTTAGGCTATTATTCATTCATATATTACATTATTCTGCAACATTTTGTATTTATAATTACATTTTTGTTTGTAGTAACTTAATATCACATTTTAATCATGCTGATTTTTGGGGAAAAACTGAAATGGCAACCTTCGTGTGATATTGATTAACTACATAAAATTATATAAATAAATACATTTTCTAACCACCATATCTTGAATTTTGTGATCATTAACATGCATTCATAAATAATGCAGTGAAAGAACGCACTCAAAATGCACATGCGCACTAGTATCATTTCATCATGTAACTTTACATTAGCCTAGATGAGTTCACTTTTTAGGCACGATTTGTTTAGTTTTTTAATATACTTAATACTGTTAAAAGGCACATCAGTAAAACAAAAAATACAAGTTACACGCTTGGAAAACGTAATTAGAACTAGCTACTAAATTAGTTAAAAATGCCTATCCCTATACAGCTATGATTCGCCAACGCCAGACTGACTCAAATGATTCGCGAACCCCCTTTGAACTCCCGAACTGACGCAAATGATTCGGGAACCCGCTACGAACTCCCGAACTGATTCAAATGATTCGCGATCCCGCTCTGAACTCCCAAAATGACTCAAATGATTCGCGATCCCCTGACTCAAATGATTCGCGATCCCACTCCGAACTCTCAAACTGACTCAAATGATTCGTGAACCCGCTCCGAACTCCCGAACTGATTGAAATGATTTGCGATCCCCAAACTGACTCAAATGACTCTGGATCCCGCTACGAACTGCCGAACTGATTCATCCCGAATGATTCGCGAACCCGCTTTGAACTCCTGAACTGACTCAAATGATTCGCGATCCCGCTACGAACTCCCGAATTGATTCAAATGATACGCGATCCCTAAACTGACTGAAATGATTCGCGAACCCGCTTTGAACTCCCGAATTGACTCAAATGATTCGCGAACCCTACGAACTCCCGAACTGACTCAAATGATTCGCGATCCCGCTCCGAACTCCCGAACTGATTCAAATGATTCGCGATCCCCAAACTGACTCAAATGATTCGCGAACCCGCTTTGAACTCCCGATCTGACTCAAATGATTCGCGAACCCGCTTTGAGATATAAAACATAATATATTTTTGAAAGTATAGTTTTTCCATAAACATAGCATATACAACGGTACTGAAACCGTGACTCTAAAACCGTGAAACAAACCGAACTGTGAAAAAGTTGAACTGTTCCACCATAATATTTACATAATCATTTGGCAGACGGGCGCTTTCATTCAAAGCGACTTACAATAGATAAAATCTATAAAAAAAGGAGGGGGGGTAGACAGTTCAGCTTTTGAGTCAGAGCAGGAACCTTCAGGTAAAGTTTAAGCTATTAGCAAAACTAAACATGCTGGCTATACTCTTAGAAAAATATGTGGTTTTATGATTTATAAGGTCATCAGTATCAGACTGTGATCATTGGGACCAGTGTTAATTTTGACACGAAATTTTAATTTAGTTTTAGTCTTAGTCTTTTGACTATAATTCTTTTTAGTTTTAGTCGAGTTTTAGTCATCTGATTTGTTTTAATTTTAGCCTTATTTTAGTCGACTAAAATTGCTTGGTATTTTAGTCGACTAAAATTGCTTGGTATTTTAGTCGACTAAAATAAGACTAAAATCAATAACAGATTTACTAGACAATTTTTTACAGCTGGTATAGGAAACAAACTTAACCAAAATATATAAAACACAAATTCAACTTTATTTCAACACAACTGTGTCTTTATTTCGATTCAAAAGCTTTTATGCAGCAACAAACACTGTCATGATAATGTAAACAATAACTAGCTGCCAATTGACCATCAATAAAAGAAAAATAACGTTAGGTCCAGGACCTTAAAGCTTACAGCTGAGCTGAACAATAAGTGCATACATTTAAAGTAAATATTTAATAAGTTGGCAGCTAGGTGGATAAAAAAAAGTAACAAGATTTTATAAGGTATTCATTTGTCTCGCAATATTGTATGTTTTAAATACTACAATATTGCTAGATTTGTATGTATAATGATAGGATGTGAACATTCATGTTTCACATGACTAATATAGAAATATTTGTGATACTGTCAACAAGTAGAACATTATAAAATATACTAAACATTAGTATTAATCAAATGTATTTATCATGATATTACGTATTAGTATTGTGCTCTCATCTAACTTGAAGAAGGGGCTATTTTACAGTACTTTTCAGTTCGTAATATTTAATGCTACAACATCTACGCACTGCACTATTCCAATATTGCTTAGCTCAATAAACAAAAGAACATCGTTGTGAAATTACATTTGAGAAAATGTCCGGGTGGCTCGTCTGTTAGTGTCTTTTCAAATTGGTTGTGTTCTTGCCACGAATGAGCGCTCCGCGTGCTTTACAGTTTGTTTTGTTTTGTTCGTCGTCAAACGTGAAGTGAGCTGTGGACATTTTGTCGCTCTTTTAGACATCACCTCTTCGATTGCCGTCTTCCCGGGAGCTCATTTAAAAACTGAAAACCTTCGCTTCACGTCTCAATAAGTCAGGCTCTGATTGGTTCTCTTCTCTCATGCAGTCTTGCCTGTTATGTTTTGCCGGTTCTTTTGTTCATTCCTCGCATCTCTCCCGTCTGCTGATTTGATTTTCGTCACAGTCTATTTTCGTCTCGTCCTTTATTCGTTGACGATAATGTCAATCAATTTAGTCATAGTTTTAGTCTCCATCAGTGCCTTCTATTTTAGTTTTCGTTTCGTTTTCGTCTGCAAAAATATATTCGTGACGAAAATAATGACGAAAATATTTAGTCAACGAAATTAACACTGATTGGGACATACAATTGATGGCTGCATAATTAATATAGATTATTGAAAGTGCTTATTTCATATTGCAGAGAAACTCAATGTGCAGAGTGAGAGAGAGAGGGATTCAGGGAAAGATGATAGAGACAGTGAATGTCTTGATACTTCTTGATACTTCATTTGATTATTTTGCCCATCCACAGTCTAAGGATTTTGATTTATTCTTTAAGTATAACCCAATTCAAACCACTGAAAGAGCCAAAGAGTTTAGCAGTCTGGTGGACACATGAATTGTGTGGTGACTGCAGCAACAGAGGTGGCCTGGGGTGGATGCAAATTCCCGGCCTGATTTACTGTCCCAGTCCGCCACTGTTTCAGACTAAACTAAAAACATACTGTCCTCAAAAAATGGTGAAGTCTGGTCACCTTGTGGTATGCGGTTGCTTCTGAGTGGTTGTTTTCTGACTGACGTCAGAATAGCCCAGCCCAAAAGAGTCTAGAACATTACTTGTAATATAAACGATGATAAAAAACGATGATATTTTCACATTCCCTAACTGAATTTGTTGATTAGATGAGCGCCGGAGGCTTGAATGTGTGAGACTTCCGGTGTCTGTATCTCATATCGAAAATTACTAATTCGAACTTGTCTTGTTGTGCTTTTTTTAAGATCCCCTTTAAAATATTTATTTATATATAAGCTTTTTGTTTTGTTTTTATGCCTTTTTAATTTCTGTTTTTATAATTTATTATCCTATAATTAATTAAAAGGGTTAAAATTGGGGTTTCTTTACACTGGCAATTATCTTTGTTACTTTTTGATGCTCCATTATATTGTATTTGTTAATTAATTGGTTAATTAAGAAAAGGTACCTTTAGTGTCATCTGCTTTAGTTATTTTATCGTACAAAAAAAACAGTACAAATTAGTTTTTTTATGCATTGTTGTAATTATAAATACACTGGTTTGTAGCACAAGTACTTTGACAATTATTATTCTAGTCCAGGGCTAGTCAACTCAGTGATCTGCATAATGTATCACACTAATAATTATTTAACATTTTTTGAGTAATTTGACAAAACTGCAGCTTGCTTGTAAATTATGGACGATAAAAGGTGATATTTACCTTGATTTTATTTTTCTTCAGACTGATCTCAATTTCAAGCATGTTCATTATCAAGACATATTCACATTTGAGGAAAAACATTAATATTTTAAAGAACTAAAAAGATCTGGCACACTAACAAAATTGACAAAAAACAGTTTTATATCAGGTTTTATTAAAAAAGCAACTAAAACATGTTTAAATATTCCACAGGAATGTGTTTTTTAAATGCATTATTTGTTCTGGTGGCCTGTAGATTTTAATACAAAAATAAAAAGAAATAAAACTGCTCTAATTCAGCTAGCACAGACTCTCATTTGTTCACTTGCTTCATTTCTAACACAAACCAGCAGCCAAACTAATGTTTGATTCAGGACCCGACTGGTGCCCCATAAAGCCGCCCTGAGCGCTTTCGCCCGGAGCTTGCTGTGGAGTTAAAGTTGTAGCCATCCGCTCAGGGTTGAACACCAGTCAGAAGAAGACAGATGACTTTTCAAGTGTCTCCACACACTACGATCCCATTAGATCCCTGTCAGTCACACAGATGATCTGAAGCAGAGTGTGTTCAGATAACCCAAGCATCTGTCTGCAGTCCATCACACAGTTTGTGTTTCTGCATTCAAATCTACATTATTCATTACATTGCATGTTTAGGCATGGCTAGAAAAGCTGCTGTCCATTTTAATCAATAATTAATATAAATGAATATCAATATCAATAAATATGATTCCGCTAGGCTACTTGTAGACAATGAACCTAGAAGTGAGTTTTCCAGTGTTTTTGTTTTCACTTACATTTTTCAAAATTATATTTGGAACAAGGTTGACCAAATCTAGATTTGTGTGTTTTCTGAAGAAAGAAAAAAGGGGTTATGTGTGGTAACAAAACAAAGCTATAAACTGTTTTATCTATTTGATCTAAAACATATCAAAAACAAAACCTGTGAAATGGTATTTAAAGTGTGTGATCAATCTCAGTTCTCTCTCTGCTAGTCCATCATCTGGGTCCTGCTTTTGTGACAATCTGTCCATCTTAAAGACTGAAGAGCAAAAGGTACTTTTAAGGAAAACATGGTCAAACATGACACCCTGCCATTATTCACAAATAGCCATTTCTTTCTACAACTATCCAGCTTTTGTTTAGTTTTTTTTTTTTTTTTACCAGTGTGCATTTTGACAGGAGGACTGAGCAACTATTAAAAGAGAGTCACCAACGGGAGTCATCCTAGTTCATGTTTGTAATAAATGGTGTTAATAAATAATATTGATGTACACAATATTGTAAGTTGTCTCTTTCTTCTCAAATGCTAAAGGGCCTTTGGAATTATTATTTGAAAACCAATAGACCATATTGCTACAACGTCCAGGTCCTGCAGGTTTGCCTTATACAACATTAGGAAGATTAGACCCTTCCTGTCAGAGCAAGCAACCCAACTTCTTGTCTAAGCTCTTGTTCTCTCCAGACTGGACTATTGTAATGCTCTCCTGGCTCTTCCTGCATGTACTATTGTAAGGTCCAGGCACTCGGCCCAAGGAAGGTATCCGGTGCTGGATGAAGGTTTCCTGCGTGTTCGGTCTTTCAGCGAGTAGAGCCATTAATTTTAGGTTAAACTCAAATCTGACTCCATTTTATTATTATTTAATCTGACTCCATTTTATTATTATTTAATCTGACTCCATTTTAGTATGACCTTGAATTTAGGTTGAAATGCAAATTGGTTGTATGCCTTTTTAATTAGTATTCTTCTGACATTTATTCTAGTTAACTCCTACTTTTATATTAACTCATTCATTTGGGTGCTCATGTTGCTAACAAGGATACAACGTAATCTACTAGAGTCAATAATTACAGAGTACAACAGAATAAAATCAAATGTAACAATTTATTATCAGGCAAGTAAATATGTGTTCTGCCAATTACATATCCAATTGAAACCTATCAAATCATAGCATTAGAAAACATAGAATTGTCAGAGATTAATGAAAGTAAAATATGCATACCTGACCTTAGAAAATACATAGTATGAAGTGAAGAGACACACCACACTATGTGCTTTCTTGATACAGAATCGCCCTGATCCTTTTGCTGCAATCCTTTAAATACCTCAGACCAAGACAAACATCCCCCGAGATGGAGACAGAAACTAACAATTGGAATTTAATTAGGTCAGGTCCAAGACCAGGGTAGTTTACACCTCAGTGGGAACAGAGGGTAATTTACATGGAAGACCCTGGAAAAGGGCACTCCCATTACAGTAATCAAAATATCTCTTTACTCTTAGGATTTGTATTATCTTTTAATCTACTTTTCTAAGGTTGAGACCATTGTACCAGTCGCCCTGAGACAATTCAAATGACACCAAACATGACTGTAAATATCACTTGCATTAATGCAGAATATTATACTATTGACAATTCTGAAACTCAAGCCCCTTTCACACTGCACGTCGGACCCGCAATATTCCCGTAACATTGCCTGGTCGCCTTCTGTGTGAAAGCAACCACGTCCCGGAATTGATTACCGAATCGAACCCGGGTCGGGGACATAGTAACATTGCGGTAATCGATCCGGAACGAGCGCTGTGTGAACAAAAGCCAGATCTAATTCCGTATCGAAGTGATGACGCGCGTTATCGCGCGACTTTTTTACCGGCTGTTTTGAAGGAAGATCAACATTCGCGACGAAAACATATGTGCAAACTGTAATAAAGCAGAGATCAGTTAGTTCCTCACTTTCCACGCTGACGCAGAGATCGTTTGCTTGCTTCAGTTAAAGTATAACGTGCCAAGCGTTGTCGACTCGCACATTACACGTCACGCGCTGATGTCACGTGTCGTTACGGGATCTTCAAGGGTTGTGTGTGAAAGCACGCACATATCCCGGGTCATCACTGGCAGTGTGAAAGTGCCAAATCTAGCGACCAGGGAACAATTGCAGGAACACTTTACCCCTGTATTTGCCGGAATGGCAGTGTGAAAGGGGCTTAAGTGGAGGGAGTGTGATGGTGAGGTGTGAACTGCTAGGTGTGGTGCATCTTCGATGGCACCGTTACTTATGATAGAAGGTATTCAAGAGAGTGTTCAAATGTTAATTATCAGGAAAGTCCTTTGTTTTCTTAGAGAGAAGTCGTCCAGACGGTCCGGCTCCAGTCTTACACTATCGAGTCTCTGCAATTGATCCAGAATGCAGCAGGTATGTATGTCTTCAATAAGCCAAAAAAGCTCATGTTACTCCTCTCCTCGTCAGGTTACACTGGCTACCAGTAGCCGCTCGCATCAGATTCAAGGTACTGATGCTTGCCTACAAGACGACCACTGGCACGGCACCAACTGACCTAAACTCACTGGTTAAATCTTATGTGCCCTCCAGAAGTTTGCGCTCTGCAAGTGAATGACGCCTTGTGGTGCCATCCCAAAGAAGTTCAAAACCACTCTCACTGACCTTTTCCTGGACTGTGCCCAGCTGGTGGAATGACCTCCCAATCTCAATTCGCACAGCCGAGTCTTTACTTATTTTCAAGAAACATCTAAAGACTCTACTAAAAATCTTTTTCGCCAGCACTTAACCAACTAACACTAGCACTTTTCCTTCTTTTCTTGTCTTTTCATTTAAAAAAAAATAAATAATAAAAACCTGGCTATGCGTTCAGTACTAGACTAACTTGTATACTGTTGTTGTTCTCTTGTTGACCTGACTGCTTCTATTGTTCTCATTTGTAAGTCGCTTTGGTATGCTCTATATGATTATACTATATGTCTAATGGGCTAAATATGGTTAATATCTGAATATAACTTTATATATAAATTCCCAATGACATATATATCACTCCATCTCCTGTATTTATATATATATATTTGAAAACCTACAGTGAATATAATCAGGCTACAAAAAACACTAATTCATTTGCAGCTCATCTGTTATACTAATGTAATGTGTATATTGAAATTCACAAAAAAGAAAAAAAAAAAGTTCAATTAGTCAATGTCTGTGGAGGGGGCGGTTATTAATGAAGTTTCGAGCGCCGCAGATCCTCCTCCCCCTGCTGGACGCTTCAGGAACGACAGCTCCGTCAAACTGTGTCTGAGGCTCGGGCTCACACTGCCCCCTGCTGGCCAGGAGAAGACACTCTCACACACACACACACATCTCCATGGCAGCACGGACAGACTGCAGTCCTCTGTCCTCTTTAGGAAGAACAGCAGATCTCCCACACATCTGTTTGATCTCTCCTTCATGATGTACAGGTGTCTGAGGATCCTTCACAGTCACTAGAGCAGTATGGACTTAATCTTCCCTCTTGCTCCATGTCGGGGACATAAATAACATTAATAATACATAGATTATTCTGCAGTGCAAATACATTATGCAGGTCATTTTTTAATTAGTTCATTATTTTTTTGATAAAAATCATTATGACTGACTTAATAAGTTAGCATTAAATGTTAAATGTTGTTACAAATTATCATTATTCCCTTCAAAGACATTATAGAAATAAATTTGTTAATTAACCTTTAGGTTAAATTTCCAAAAAAGGCAACCCTACACCTAAACTTACCCCTTACAGGAAATTTGCATTTTTGAATTTAAAAAAATTAAATTCTGAATGATTTACAAGCCTTTTGAATTACAGGGACCCTGAAAATGTCCTTATAAATCACCTCCTCATTGTAATACCTATGTCATAACCATGTCGTTATACAAATTTATGTCCCCAAACCACACACACACACACACACACACTGTTAAAGTTTAATATTCATTTAATATATGGATGATACAAACTCACAGCCTCACTTCTGCAGATGCATACCTATGGATGCACAAAACAGACAATTATTGAATTTTCTCATCCCTTGCTGTGTTTGAGTTTATCTGAGCGGAGAACAGTTAACACAAGCCATCCATCAGAGAGACAGACTCCAGTGACCTCAGAGTCACAGTGTTACAGACGTCTCCCAGACACAGTCACGCTCAGAGACCAGACACATGTGACGGATGAGGAGGGACAAACGCTGCTTCAGACGTTTGGGTCACAGACTTCATAAAGGTCAGAGGAAATGTTCTGGAGTCCACCTGACAAACCGTCCAGCTGTATGGATTTAACACAGCAGGACAACAGCAATCATCTGCTCTGGCTAAACTGTGCCACGGATGCAGAAGAATACAGCTTTATAAATAAGAAACGTCAAAAATATTACTAGGTAAGGGTGGTTGAGAAATGGTTTGCAACATTGGGATTTCAGGTTATGATATGCATAATGTTTCAGGTTTTTATTAAAAAAAAAACTTCTGTTCCCCTGCAGTATTTCAGTGTACACGTACACATATTGTATTTGCAGTCTTTACCAAAGTAAAATAACTAAATGGGTTACACTAAATGTGGGACACAATTAAATCGGTCATTTAGAATTGGTTAAAAATGGTGTTTTAAAACCAAATATCAACTCAACACATTTTCAAATTTACATAATATGCATCTTTGTAATTCATTAAGATCAAGACCTCAAAGTCAATTTTAAGAGGGTGATACTAGCTACTTTTTATGCCACTTAATTCTGTTAGATTGTAGTTAATAACCAAAAAAGTATATTACAGAATTGTAACATTTAAAAGAAAGAAAACTTTACATTTAAACATTTTGAAATCATGGAATTTCAAAGAACTGTTTAAAATGATAATAAATGTTAATGAACTATAACTGAATATATTAAATGCAGATGAATACATCGGCATGTTTTTGTTCAAATCATAGATCATGTAAGATTGAAAGTGAGAAATGCTTGACATACTATCGTATTGCTGTAATAGTACATTTATATTCACACAGTTCAGTTTTTTTCTGTTCCACAAGAACACGGCACTAATCAGAGGATACACTCCTCACAAACACACAGATCAGATTTAAATATAGAGTTCTTTATTCAGCCCTTGATTCCCAACAAGACACACATTGCGACAGGAGTCATTTGTCATTTCTAGAATATTGAGTTAAAGTGAAGACAGTGAAAGTATCTTTTAACATTCATACCACAGAGACTCGATTCTTACAGACAGATACCGCTACACAGGGTTAGTCCAGATCCCAAACAAAGCTGGAGTTAATCACAGGCCACATTACAACAAACAACTGACAATCACGTGTGTGTGTGTGTGTGTGTGTGCAAGCCACGTCACGCTTAGAGGAACAGTTCAACTGCTGAAAATGTCATCACCTTGATCTGAGATGTACATGAGTTTGTTTCTTCATGAGAACAGGTTTGAAAAAAGGTAGCATTACATCACTTGCTTATCCTCTGAAGTGAATGGGTGCCGTCAGAATGAGAGTCCAAACAGCTGATAAAAACATCACAAGTAATAGGAAGAAACAAATATAACATGTTTTAACTTATTCCAGCTAAAATACAAGTCATCATCTATTGAATTGTCTAAATTGTGGGAGAAAACTTCACAGATCAAGCACCATTTACAAGCAAAAATAGTTCAAAACTAATGTGTGGGTGGATTTTGATGTGAGCAGACAAAAGGAGATGGACTTTATCACTGGTGGAAACGTTATTATGGATTACGAACTGGTATTTTAGACAGAAGTGACAGTTTAAAGTTAATAATGGATTTGTTTTTCACAGACGAGCAGTGTTTCACTTCTCAAGTCATTATCTGATAGACTGGAGCGGAGTGGATTATTGTGATGTTTTTATCAACTGTTCGGACTCTCATTCTGACGGCACCCATTCACTGCAGAGCATCCATTTGGTGAACAAGTGATGAATTGCTGAATTTCTCCAAATCTCTTCTAATAAAGAAACAGCTCAAGGTTGAGTACATTTTCAGCAAACTTTCATTTTTGGTATGAACCCTTCCTTTAAAAAATGACCATAGAAATGTTTGGAGTGATTTAAGATTTAAGCTGTTATTAAATGTTCTGATTCTGAAAATACAAAAAAGCCAAGTAATGCCAATGAAACCCTTGAATAAGACAGAATATTATATAGATCCTTATTGCCCATTTGCAAACATACAGTATTCAATGATAACATATTATACACCAGCTAATATGTCGGCAAAGCATATTATATCTAGTTAACAAACCCAGCGAAAGCATCCTCGATATCTGGATCAAAGACTCAATTCATCCATTCTTCCAAAAATATAAACTCCCATTTTCATATTCATACTTATTTAGATTTTTCAGCATATTGAAGATTTCATTGTTGCGTATATTGAATACATATCTATCAGAGACAGTCAGAAAGCATCAGGTGTTATAATGGGATGCAGCATGTCTGGATGCTCCTGAAGCTGCTGTGCAAATCCATCACCCTCATTTCATCCAAATCAGTTCAAAGCAATTAGCACCACTGCAGAAAACATCTGAGGTTTGCACTCTAGATGCCAGGAAGCAACTTATCTGCATCTGATTGTGATATGAACAATGTTTGAGAGCATTTGGTTTACTAGAAGCTGTGCAGCAGAGGAAGCGGAGGCGGCGCTCAGTGGCAGCCGCAGTGGAAGTCTGCGCTGGGGTCGAGGAGCAGCGAGGCTCGGTTGTGGTTGTGTGGTAAACAGTCGAGGTGATACCAGGCGTCACAGTCGTCACACTGGATCCACTGCACAGTGTCCTGCTGCGGGAGATGACAGCGAGCCGCTGCACACGGCTCCACCCCCTGAGCCACCGCCACCTCTTCATCTTCAGAGGATGATGAGGAGGAGGAGGAGGAAGAGGAGCTGGAAGAGGATGATGAAGAGGGAGGCGGCAGGGAAGGCTGTGGCAGCGGGTGTTTTCTAGGCCTTCCACGTCGACGTCTGCAGAGGAAAATCATGCATTAATAAATGCAATTAAATAAAAATATACTATTGATTAGAAATCTGAATGACTTTATATCTATAAATTATATTTTCATACTTTTTAAAATTATAATATAATTGTTTTTGGATCTGGATTTTGGTTCTTTAAGAAAAAAGATTTATTTTTCTTTCCATTTATTATTCAGGCTTGGATGTAACAAATCCTCTGATTTTGTACTTTTATAAATCAGATTAATGCATAAAACATACTTCTGAACAGTATATTTATTTTTATTATATTATTTTTTTTTTTTGTAGAATATCTTTATTTTAGAAAGATTTTATTAATTTTCATAAATGGTCCAATTACAAATTCCCTGATATTAATTACAAAACTATATTCTTATTATAAGTCTTACTGGTTTTAAATTTAATATAAATATGTTTTTCTAATATGATTCATGTTTATTGTAGAATTCCCTGAAATTCCTTGATATTTTATATAATACAATTAATGATAAAAATATTAGAAATATTAATGACTTTAAATTTTTAAATATACATATAAATAAAATCTCACCCCGCCTACAAATAATCTTCATTATAGAATAAAGATCTTATAAGTTTCCATAAATCTTAAAATATATTTACTATTATAAATATGAATAACTTTAATGTTACATTTGTATTTCATTGTTTTTAAATACATTTACATTTCTATAAGATAAAAATTGCATCGACTACAATATATTTTTTCAGGCCTTGAAATCAAAAATTACCCTGATATTTCATTTTAATAAACGGAATAATGAGTTTGAAAAAAATATTAGTTAATCAGAAATATTAACTAGTTTTATAATATTTCTAATAGAATAAAGATTTTAGAATAAAGATTTAGTAGTAATAATTTCTATACATTTTCTAGGCCTGTAAATCACAAATTCCATTATAAACTGCTCAAAAAAATAAAGGGAACACTTAAACACACAATACAACCCACAAGTGTTTCCTTTATTTTTCTGAGCAGTATATTTCAAATTAATAAACAAAATTAATTAGATACTCCCTATTAGAAATATGAATGCCTATAATTTTCCAATATATTTCTTTATTTTAGAATAGTCATGTGGGCGTCAGATTGTTTTTATCCAGGTTCTTCAAGCCTGTGAGAATCTCTTCTGTAAGTATCAAGTATCACTCACCCAGTAGAGGTCTGAAAGCGAGAGATCACTCCCCTGGTCTTCTCGTTCTTGCTCATCCTCGCTGACGGAGAGGTCAGGTTATAATTCTCACCTCCCATCCTGAAGGTGGTGAACACGGGCGAGCTGTGAGCCCTCGGTCTCCGTCCAGGACCAGACAAGCAGGGCTTCTGCAGGCGGAGGGGCGACACACTGATGCCGTCACCTTTGGTGTGACTCGAGATGTTGAGGATGTGACTGAACTGCCGGTTGGAGGGCACACTGTAAATGCTGCTGCTGGAGTGTTTGCTCACGTCCATCTGTGACTGACAGCTCTGCTCCAGTTTGGGCAGAGGGGGCTGAAACACCTCTGACTCTGACTTGTAAAGCCGCCGTCTTTTCTTGGCTTGTCCCCTGCGTCCGTCCTCCAGGTCTCTGCGGCTCGAGGGATCGTCCGAGCTGTCGTCCTCCAGCAGAACCGTGTGGGCTGACTTGCGTCGGCTCTTTGAGGACAGCGGGACAGACTTGGATGAAATCTCTCCAGCGGCCTGGAAAGGAGGCGGAGTCGTGGGCGGAGCCAGAGCGGTGAACGCTGGCGTGTTTAAGGTGCTTGTATTCTGGTTCTTCTTGAAGGTCCAGCAGCTGCCGTTCATCTTGCTCAGGCTGCCGATGGAGTTGAGGATGACCGTGGCTCTGTTGATGGACAGCTTTGAGATCTCCAGAGCTGGGTCTGGTTTACGGTCCGAGCTCGTTCTGATCCGGTTCTTTATGTCCGATGAGAAGGAACCCGCTTTGGGCACAGTGATGGCGTCGAAGTCCAGCGGACGAACCCGTACTTTCTGGAAGAGGAAGTAGAACTCTGGACTCGCCCGTCCTGATTGGCCGCCGATGGTGAGCGTGTCACCATCTAAGATTTCCTTTAAGACCCCTTGTTGGAGACGCAAGTCATTTACCCACGTGCCTGAGGAAAAAATAAAAACTTTTAGAAGAGATTTTATATTCTACATTGGAGCTCGTAATAAAATAACCTACACTTGTCCCAGAATGCAACCGTGTCAGTCATGTTCACATAAAAATACTATTTAGGGTACAGAGTTAAAGCAAAATATACTTAAAAAAATAATAATAATTTCAGTATTAAATATTCAATTTAAATATATATATATATATATATATATATATATATATATATATATATATGTATGTGTGTGTGTGTGTAAATAAATCATCAATAAAATGGTTATCAATATCATATCAATATATCCATGTATAATATAAATATAGTTATTATAATATATAAATTAATTATTTTTCTGTATATTTTGAAATTACAATTAAGGTTTTTATTAAACTTAATGTTTGTATAAATATATAAATAAAAAACATCCATTATGTATGATTTAAAATTATATATAATTTTTTTGCAATTACACATCTATACATATATAATTATAAATACAGAGATGCAAGTTGATATATATATATACATATATATATGCGTGCGTGTGTGTGTAGATATGTGACCATTTATAATGACAATTTCAATGTATTTATATAAAAACACAAACTATACATAAATTATATGTATATGTGTGTGGGTATATATATATACATTTAATAGTTTCATATATATATATATGTATTATATATAAGTGCAACACACACCATAACTGCTGCGGTCCTTCACTTGCACTCTCCAGCTCTCTTCTCCAGAGCCATCAGTTTCTCTTTCCACATGGAGCTCTGCATGGACACGGGACACGATCATGGACTCCAGAGTGACGTCACACTGCTCCGTGTCCCGTCCCAAACGAAACACACACTGGGCCAGTGCGGGCCAGAAAGTGTACAGGTCACGGACGGAGTCTGACGACGCATTTCCCTGAGCGTTACTAGTGTTTGTGTCAGACAGTCCAATCCTCAACAGCTGAAAACACGGCTGGACACCTGAAGACATTTTGACATCCCACAAATAACTGTGCAGGAAAAACCTCAACACAGCTGGCAAACAGCAGCTCTCATATCACACGGAGATAAACATCCTCCGCTGAAGATCCTCCTCTCAGAAACACTTTCAAATATGACTCTTATAAAAGATTATTACGCCCAGAAAATAAAATATGACATGCTAAAAAATTATTAAAACTATAAAGATGCAGCAAAGGTGGATGAAATATTAAAAGTGCATATGTAGTGGCCAGTTGCTCGACTGCTGGTCTTCATTCTGGAAAACAGAACAGTACAGGCCTTTAATGCCATTACCAATATTAATGTTTTTATTGCAATTTATTTTATTTATTATAAATTACTATATAAGTGCATACTACAGTATATATAACTATATTAAAAATTTCAATATTAAAATATTTGAATATTATTACTCTATAATACAAAATATGATAAAAGAAATATATATATATATATATATATATATATATATATATATATATATATATATATACACACACACACACACACGTTATATATGTATATATAACGTGTAACATGGTTTTACTCCAACAACACATACATATCTGTACATTGGCATTTAATAGCATGCCTTGATACCAAAATTAGAGAGTTGTGCATGGTCTATGCACCATCAATGCCTCTGATTCTGGTTTAACATTACTCAATGCATTTTAGCGTACAGACATCCTTCCGATTTGCTCATTTCTAGTTTAGAAACCTTTACAAAGCAGCTTCAAAAACTGCAAAGCGTTTAGAAGAAGCAGTATTAGTTTGTTGACGATATTTCGCTCGTCGCTGAAGGAAATGTTAGGCTCGTGCAGGCGGAGCAGTGATAGCTCGCGCACAGAAACACATTCACACAAAGCGAGCCGAGAACAGCTACTTTACAAACGCAACCATTTCATTTCGTCGAACATTTCGATGATAAAGCACTCACAAAAGCATGACATACCCAAAATATGAAGGTATATGTTTTGTAAAACGCTACGTAAGTCTTTTATTTGTGCTCCGCGGTAAATCTTATCGCCTCCTCTTCCCCAGGAAGTGCTTTGAAATTTGGCGCGCCAGGAGCAGGACGAGTTTCCTTGCGCGAAAATCAACGCCACTTCCGTCAGTGTTGTCAAGGAGACCGTCAATAGAGAATGACAACATTTAAAATTTAAAAAGATTGTAACCATATTCTCTTTTTTACATAATCGCTGCGTTTATTTAATAACCGTCACACGCTGTAATTATGAAATGTAATGATTATTAAATAAATAAATTGCATGATTATATAGCAATCACAAGGCATTAAATCAACCATAATTTATTGAAATTAATTTAAACATTTTTAAACGTTACCGTGTGTCATAGCATTCAGATTTGAATATATAACAAAAAACAAAGATAAATATTTCAAGAATATATTTTCTTTTTCTCTGTCTCTGATATACAGTATTGTTCAAAATAATAGCAGTACAATGTGACTAACCAGAATAATCAAGGTTTTTAGTATATTTTTTATTGCTACGTGGCAAACAAGTTACCAGTAGGTTCAGTAGATTGTCAGAAAACAAACAAGACCCAGCATTCATGATATGCACGCTCTTAAGGCTGTGCAATTGGGCAATTAGCTGAAAGGGGTGTGTTCAAAAAAATAGCAGTGTCTACCTTTGACTGTACAAACTCAAAACTATTTTGTACAAACATTTTTTTTTTTTCTGGGATTTAGCAATCCTGTGAATCACTAAACTAATATTTAGTTGTATGACCACAGTTTTTTAAAACTGCTTGACATCTGTGTGGCATGGAGTCAACCAACTTGTGGCACCTCTCAGCTGTTATTCCACTCCATGATTCTTTAACAACATTCCACAATTCATTCACATTTCTTGGTTTTGCTTCAGAAACAGCATTTTTGATATCACCCCACAAGTTCTCAACTGGATTAAGGTCTGGAGATTGGGCTGGCCACTCCATAACATTAATTTTGTTGGTTTGGAACCAAGACTTTGCCCGTTTACTAGTGTGTTTTGGCTCATTGTCTTGTTGAAACAACCATTTCAAGGGCATGTCCTCTTCAGCATAGGGCAACATGACCTCTTCAAGTATTTTAACATATGCAAACTGATCCATGATCCCTGGTATGCGATAAATAGGCCCAACACCATAGTAGGAGAAACATGCCCATATCATGATGCTTGCACCTCCATGCTTCACTGTCTTCACTGTGTACTGTGGCTTGAATTCAGAGTTTGGGGGTCGTCTCACAAACTGCCTGTGGCCCTTGGACCCAAAAAGAACAATTTTACTCTCATCAGTCCACAAAATGTCCCTCCATTTCTCTTTAGGCCAGTTGATGTGTTCTTTGGCAAATTGTAACCTCTTCTGCACATGCCTTTTTTTTAACAGAGGGACTTTGCGGGGGATTCTTGAAAATAGATTAGCTTCACACAGACGTCTTCTAACTGTCACAGTACTTACAGGTAACTCCAGACTGTCTTTGATCATCCTGGAGGTGATCATTGGCTGAGCCTTTGCCATTCTGGTTATTCTTCTATCCATTTTGATGGTTGTCTTCCGTTTTCTTCCACGTCTCTCTGGTTTTGCTCTCCATTTTAAGGCATTGGAGATCATTTTAGCTGAACAGCCTATCATTTTTTGCACCTCTTTATAGGTTTTCCCCTCTCTAATCAACTTTTTAATCAAAGTACGCTGTTCTTCTGAACAATGTCTTGAACGACCCATTTTCCTCAGCTTTCAAATGCATGTTCAACAAGTGTTGGCTTCATCCTTAAATAGGGGCCACCTGATTCACACCTGTTTCTTCACAAAATTGATGACCTCAGTGATTGAATGCCACACTGCTATTTTTTTGAACACACCCCTTTCAACTAATTCAACTAATTGCCCAATTGCACAGCCTTAAGAGCGTGCATATCATGAATGCTGGGTCTCATTTGTTTTCTGAGAATCTACTGAACCTACTGGTAACTTGTTTGCCACGTAGCAATAAAAAAATATACGAAAAACCTTGATTATTCTGGTTAGTCACATTGTACTGCTATTATTTTGAACAATACTGTATATATATCAGCATGTATGTTTAATGACAAGTTAAAAAACAAGAACATTTCATAAAAAGTAATCTACAAAGTATTTAAAATACATTATCTAAAATTAGCAAACTATAGATTTTTTCTTTATGTTAATAATTGTTTTCATCATGTAATCTGTAATCAGTAATGGACTGCAATTTGTAATCACTTGTATGTTGTTGTCTATTTTTATGTTTTGTTATAGCTGTAATATTTTTATGTGTTTAGCATTTAATAAATTAGGCTAGTAGCAATTAATATAATCAAAATTAATAATCCGGTTTAAAGTATTTCTGAATAGTAGTAATAATGAATCATTGAGAAAACAAGAAGACAAGAACACCAACCATGGGACTTTTAAAGCCAAATTTTTATTTATTTTCATCTTTCATTCAAGAGAGCAAATCAAAGTGGAACTAAAGTTGTGTTTGAAGTCAAACTATGAATCCACATGTAATACTAAATAAACAAAGCAGCTAAAAACAAGATCCTCTGCACCATTCTTTGTACATGACTGTGAAGTATAGTTAATATTCATGGTTTTATGAAAGTCTGTCACAATCTGGCAAACACAACTGTGAGAGATGCTAGTCTGAACGAGGAAAAAACACTGTAACATTACAAAGCATGTTCACAATCACAACTTTTCAAAGCTGAATGCAGCAAGTCGACAAACCTGTCTCCTGAGAACTCTTGCATGTAACAAAAGATCAATTGAAGAATGAAATCAGCATAGATCGATGAAGAGAGCACACACTCCTGAGCTCGATTCATTATGTGATGCCAGCATCTGTGTAAACCGCTGATCAAACCTGAGCAGGATGAGCTTGTATTGCTATGGTTCCTGTACCACTGAAAAACATCTTTTTAGTCGATTTTCAGTGTGATAAGTGCATTGTCTTATGCAGAATTATGATTTATCCAGCTCAGAACACTCAGGGTTTCAACACATTTATGAGGAATAAACTTTGTAAATCTGAATCACAC
>NC_068398.1:0-57296 GCF_023724105.1 Carassius gibelio
CAAATAGAGGAGGAGGAGGAGCCTTTTCATTCTATAAAGAGAATATGAATCAAGACATTTGTACTGTTAAACATGAAAATATGATAAATGTGTGCAAAATATTTAAGTATTTGTAAAATATATAAAAAATTTGCATATTTAGCCAATTAAATTTGTTCCATTGCGCTTTTCGTCATATGCATGTGTTGTGAGGATTTGCAGCGGTACATATATATATATATAAAGAAATACATATACATATTTTTTTAGTGGCAGTGGGAGCTTATCTTAAACCAGAGACAGTAGACAGACTTGTTTTCTTAGCTAAAAACTTGTAAGAAAGAAAGTTTAATTATTTCCCCCAGATTTTTTATTACTTAAATGCAAATGCAAACAGAGAGAGATATATCGAATATCGTAAAAAATTGATAACGTTTTAAACGTATAAACATTTATATATTTATATATAGCGCCCAGCACTACTCAGGATTACCATCTGGGCAGAACTATTGCTCCATCCACCAAAGACTAATTTGCAAATAACCTGCCTGATTTATCTCAACTGTTCTCTGTGCCCCAAAATACACATGAACTAAACGAAATGACTGGCAAAACGGGCACTATTTTCTCTAATACATTAGAAGATGATTTGGTTATGGTACAATCACAATCATCAAAATATTTACAGAGAGATCAATTAAACCTGTCACTTGTATCTTTTAAGTTGTTGCGCTTTTTATAAGGTCGTAGATCACATCAGGGCCATCATTATGGGAGTGCAGCTGGCCCCGCCCTCCGGAGACAGAAAGTAAAGCATAATTTGGATTCAGATGTGCCTTGTTGCCTTCCTGCCATGGAATGCTGCCTCCAAAAAAAGCATTTTAGGATGCAGCAGAGATTTGGCTGTAGAGTACATAATCGTTTAACGCTCGTTAAGTACTTACTGAAATTAAGTATCTAATCATTGAGTATGTGATTTTGAATGCAGCCAAGGAGTGTACAAGGAGTGCAAGGATATAGTGCTCTTGATGAGTGGAGAGAGGTGGTGCTGATTAATAATCAGGGGATTGGGATATGGTGAGCATAGTTGGTGTTGACCGTGACTCCGTGGCACATGGACTTTAAGGCCATGTCCACACCACACGGGTATTTTTTAAAACTGCGTTTTTCATTCTTCCATTAAAAAAAAAAAAAAAAACTCTGTCCATATGAAAAAACACAAACACATGCCATGAAGCATTGTGAAGAGCATGCCAGCCCAACAGGTGGCAATGTAATCTCAACTGTAAAGCCATGTTGGCCAATCAGAAGCGTGAAAAAGTTTCCTGTAGGTGGAAATAACAGCACGTGCTGCGATGAGCTGTTCTCCGACATCACAAGCCAAAATCTCAGTTTTCGCTATCTACACGATAATACTACAACCTGAGTTTTTTTAAAAAAATCCTCACCCTGGCAGGAGTTTTCAAAAATGTTCAGTTTCAGTGACCTGGTACTGCGTTTGCATGTGGACGAACTGCCAAACCGCATGAAAAAGTTACGGTTTTAGAAATAACCGTGTTTGTGTGGGCAGGGCCTAAGTCCTATTTTATTTTCATAAGATCTTCAAAATCAAAATGCTCTTTCTCTTGTTCTCTTTTTGTCTTTCTCAGCCACATACACACAGTCTGCAGTTAATTACAGCATTTAAGATGACAGACAAACTGCAGATGGTATTAAAGTCTTGGGTCACCCTGGTCCTTCTATGACCTTGTACCTGGAGTGCACCTGCTATGTTCACCCAAACCATGTGAAGTAAAACTTTGATTGGCTCCTTCAGGCACATTTTCATCATTACAGTCTATTAGACTGAGTAGACTGGACTTGAAAATGCCAGCTCTGAGTTGTGTTCATCTCTCTAGTCAGTCTGCACCAAGCCAAGAGTCATTACACTAATTTATCCAGCGTCTTCTCCTGAACATAATGATCTCTTTGCACTGGACCTTGGTAAAGATGCTTCTAAAATATATACTTTTGAACTAAATTGGCTGCATCATGATTTTAATAGTATAAATCAGGTCAGGTGTGTGTGGGGGGTGGGGGGATATGTCATTTCATACTTGTTCTACAGTTCTGTGCTCTAGTGTTAAATGCTTAAATGCTACTGTTTTTGAAATAATTGAGAAAGTTTCTGACAGACGATATCATGATATTTTGCAATAATTAACGTGTCCAAAATTGCTTATAATGACTGGATCTGGAAACACATAGACTGTGCCCACATGCTCACTCACATCTCTCTCAAACCTCGTCCACTCACACAGCATCGTAACGACTCGTAACGATCATTTTCAAACATTCTTGCAAACTGTATAAACTGAATGTCATATAAATGTCATGCAGACATTCATATGAGGAGTCTTAAACAGCAAATTAGTCATTCAGAGAACAAATTTTATTTTGAAAATTACAATTTTACAGAGGTAAGGACCTCTGTAACCTCATATCTGGCTATGGGACTGGTCATGGCTTTTATTCACAGAGACATTCCTATTTTACTATGTATATATAATTTCTAAGTAATCTAAGTACAAGGAGAATCTAAGGCCAGAGAGGTTAACACCATTCAGACACTGTAGAGTATAAGAACTGTCCATCGTCCAGTTTATGCTTAATTGCTAGTAAAAAAAAAAAAAAAAGACCCTCAGGACTCAAATCACAGCATAATACAGTTCAGGGGGCTCATAAATGTCCATCAGTAATGAAACAAGATTAATTTCTTTCATTAGCTTATCTCCATGCTAATACAGTCTAGCACTCTTCTGTATCCAATAAGACTAAAATGATCCCCAAAAGAGTCGCTAGGCCAGTTTGATCTGAGATCATAGAGTTTGTTTGCTTTAAAGATCCCATGAAGTAAAAATAAGTGCTTTGTGGCTTCTAGCCCATGTCTGCTTGCTAGCATAAAGTTAGCAAAGTCGACTTTTAGCAAATAAACATGTTTAATATTTCCCTTGGAGCAAAATATTTATGATTAGTGCACTAAACACAGATCAAATGCTATCTAGAATGAGAATGCATCCCTAATATGGTAGAGTTGGGAAAATGCCCAAAACAAAAGTTCAACGTGTTCAAAAAAGTTACAATAGTTTTACTGACAATGACATAGATTATAAACAAAGTATGAAAAATGTCCTGAGCTTTCACGATATTAGATTTTTAACAAAAATTGTATTTGTAACAAGGGGCATTTATGGGGCAAAACGCCCCAGTTGGGTGAGTTAAAATGCACAGTTTTTGCTCAAAATTAAAAAGAATTTCACAAGTTCACACTTACTTATAACTGAATAAAGGTTATTTACATTTGACGTGCTGTCCAGGGAGAGAGCACCCCCGTCCGGGGAGAGGTGTCTGAGCTCGGTGTCTGGCCTGGCCCAAAGCGCTCCCTCGAGTGCTTCTTTCTGTGCTGGGGTAGAAACTTGGCTGAAGGTGAGGGATCGGGGTGGCGAAGGGATGCTGAAAGTCGAGAGATAACGAAGGTAGAACGTACTAGATTACTTATAGACGTTTTCTCTTAATAATAATAATAATAATAATAATTCCTTACATTTATATAGTGCTTTTTTTAGGCACTCAAAGCGCATTACATTGTCAGGGGGTATCTCCTCATCCACCACCAGTGTGCAGCATCCACCACACACCAGCTTATTGGTGGAGAGGAGACAACCAGCAGATATGGGGATTGTTAGGAGGCCATGATGGTCCGAGGCCAATGGGCGAATTTAGCAAGGATGCCGAGGTCACACTTTTACTCTTTTCGAAAGACTTCCTAGGATGATTGGATAGATGATGTAATTACTAATGATGAAATGGCAGTGTTAATTAGCCATGGGTGCTCCTCCCGAAATATGTTTATAAACATCACTTAATTAATCATTATGAATTACATAATTATAAAAGCCTATTAAAAAAACTGTGTTAGCTGATGCTAACTGGCTAGCTAACTAGCCCCCTGATGCTATCTTGAGGAAATTCTTCAATATAAATCAAAATTACAGTGATTTAACAGTAAAAGACTGTAAATATGCTACAGTAAAAACCTGTTAAATGGTTAATGGTAAATTTCCCTACTATATACAGTTAAAAACTGTATTAGACATTACATGTAATTTTACAGTATGTTAAAATTTATGTTACATTTTATTTATTTATTTTTTAGGTTTTAACCTAATTTTGAACCTAAAATGAATGTTTATTGCATTATTTCAATTTCATGTGTGTTACCGTGATGGTATTTAGTTTCTGTGTGAATGAAACTGTGCACCTTCTATATGTGTTATTATTTAAAAGAAACTTGTAATGGTCTTTGGTTCATCATGCGACTTTCTCAACACCATCTGCATTTGGTGCTTATCAGTGTATTACAAAGGTTCAAAGCAGATTTAAGTACTTCAATAGGTTGGCATATTAACATTATATTAGTTAATGAAATTAGAGTATTTAGAGTAGCCTATTTAACAGGAAACCACAGCTGTTGTTTTTGTATACCATACATTTTGTGGAATTTTTATATTTATTTTGATTTTTTGCTTGTAGATGTATTCTAACATTAATCTAATGTTATTACCAGTTCTTCGAACCTTTTTTCTCCAATATAGCAGTATGGAAATGATCTGTTAGTAAAGCTAGTAGCAAGCCTTATTAGTATAATAAAAAAAAAAACATATATTGTTTTTATATATTGTTTAATTAAAAATAATCTGAGCACATCAGTCATCATGTGTCAGATTAAATAAGATTAAATTTGTCAATTTATATTTAAGATTACAGGGTACTCAGATGTTAAATTTATTTGTTCTTGTTTTGATTCTTCTAATTTCTGTATTTTATTCAATACTGTATTTAACAAATTTCAGGGCTCTGATTAGGTCTTTACACATAAATATCTTCAACGTTTACATTGAAAAGAATATATTACAAATTATAAAAGTTATTTAAATAATAAGATTATAAAAATAACCAGGTCTATGTGCTGGAGGGAGTCCTGGGAACTGATGCAGAGCCTGCAGGATGGGGACCCAGGGCAGAACCAGCAGCCACCACAGTGGTGTGTGTGAAGCTGCCATCCTGGAACGGGCAATGGCGGGCTCTGCCGCCTCATGGGGAAATGTAAGCAGGCACCACCGCCTCGGGGGAAATGTGAGCAGGCACCGCCTCAGAGGGAATATCAGAGAGCTCCACCACTTCGGAAAGGCCTGAAACAAGCTCACTGCCTTGGATGGAATGAAATGAGCTCCGCTGCCTCAGAGGGAATATCAGTGGGCTCTGATGCCCCTTGGATTGCTGCTTTGGGAGAACTGTGAAAGGGCTGCGCAGCTAGCTCCACCCTGAAGGCTGAGCCGCTAAACCGTAGAGCCAGGTTAATGTAGTCCTCCAGTTCTGCTAAGTTAACTGTCATATTAGCAAAAACCTTAAAAAATACAACTTCAAGTAACCTGCGACAAACACCAAAAGTTTCTCCTCCATCATTGCAGTATCCAGACTTTCTAAGCTTCGGGAAGGCCTGAAACAAGCTCCGCCACCTCGGAGAGAGTACTAGTGGGTTCTGACGCTTCGGGAAGGCCTGAAACAAGCTTGTAGAGAGTACTAGTGGGTTCTGACGCTTCGGGAAGGCCTGAAACAAGCTCTGCCACCTCGGAGAGAGTACTAGTGGGTTCTGACGCTTCGGGAAGGCCTGAAACAAGCTTGTAGAGAGTACTAGTGGGTTCTGATGCTTCGGGAAGGCCTGAAACAAGCTCTGCCACCTTGGAGAGAGTACTAGTGGGTTCTGGCGCTTTGGGAAGGCCTGAAACAAGCTCCGCCACCTGGGAGAGAGTACTAGTGGGTTCTGACGCTTGGAGAGAGTACTAGTGGGTTCTGATGCTTCGGGAAGGCCTGAAACAAGCTCTGCCACCTCTGAGAGAGTACTAGTGGGTTCTGACGCTTCGAGAAGGCCTGAAACAAGCTTGGAGAGAGCACTAGTGGGTTCTGATGCTTCGGGAAGGCCTGAAACAAGCTCTGCCACCTCTGAGAGAGTACTAGTGGGTTCTGACGCTTCGAGAAGGCCTGAAACAAGCTTGGAGAGAGCACTAGTGGGTTCTGACGCTTCGGGAAGGCCTGAAACAAGCTCTGCCACCTCGGAGAGAGTACTAGTGGGTTCTGACACTTCGGGAAGGCCTGGAACGAGCTCCGCCAACTGGGAGAGAGTACTAGTGGGTTCTGACACTTTGGAAAGGCTTGGAACGAGCTACGCTGCCTTGAAGGGAATACTAGCGGGTTCCGCCGCTTTGGTAAGGCCTGAAGCGAGCTCCGCCACCTCAGAGAGAGTACTAGTAGGTTCCACCACTTTGGGAAGGCCTGAAAACAAGCCCCGCCATCTCATAGAGAGTGCTAGACGGTTATGCCGCTTTGGGAAGTCCTGAAACGAGCTTCCCTCTTCTAAGGGAATACTAGAGGGTTCCGCTGTTTCTGGAAGGCCTGCCGCACGCTCCGCTGCCTCAAAGGGACATCAGCAGGCTCCACTGCTTCATCAGCGGGGGTTCTTGCATGCTGTGTCTCAGCAGGGAATGCTCCTGGAACAGGCTTGAGGTAATGGGAGTGGCAGACCAGGCCTCTGATGCCCCTTGGATTGCTGCTTTGGGAGAACTGTGAGTGGGCTTCGCAGCTAACTCCGCCCTGAAGGCGGAGCCACTCAACTGCAGAGCCAGGTTAAAATAGTCCTCCAGAGCCTCCATTTTTCTGTTGCTAGCCAACCACCATATTAGCTGTCCTGTTAGTCTAATCGAAGGATTATACCGTAAGTGCTCTAAAATCTTTGGTTTTTGCTGTTAAAGGTGCTGTGTGCAATTTTTTGATTCTACTAAAGCATAAAAATACCATAATATGTTTGCAGATATTTAAGAAACATGCTAAGTTAACGTTTGTTTATCTGAAAAACAATGCTACGGTAATTTTTTCTCCTTTGAAAATGTGAATTCTAGGCCAGAATGTCGGTCTCTGTTTTGTTTTGTAAAACCCGCCCACTGCCACTTAACCCAATTGTATTTCAGCACCCCGGGTTGCCAGTTGGCAGGAAAAACAGCGCAGCAGGATCCTCCAAAATGAGATACAGATTCAGATTTATAAAATAAAAATGAGGTGTTTTATAATTTGCAAACAATACAAATATTGCAAACTTAAACATTAGCTGATAACCTTCTATTGTAAGGTGCACTTGTTTCTGTTTGTGTTGTCAATCTGGCAACTTACGTGTGCGTCAAGTCTGAGGAGGAGGGACTGGGTGAAAAAACCCTCTCAAATATTTTGAATTTGGACTGCAATACCTAGTTCAACCACTCTGTGTCAATCCTACATACAGCACCTTTAAGTAAACTGTGATATTTGCAAAAACCTTAAAAATACAGCTTCGGGTAACCCGCGACAGACACCAAAAGTTTCTCCTCCATCATTGCAGTCTCCAGACTTTCTAAGAAACAGTACATTTTTGTCACCACAACAGAAGGTCCATCTCTCCATTCGTTCGATTGGACAATGAAAAAAAAAACCGTGAATGATGCTTTTCTGCTCCTTTTTTCAACTTCAGGTGCTCAGAGTGCTCCTACAAAAACGCGAGGAGCAGCAGGCGAATAAATCGTGAGGTGCTCGGAGTGCATAAACAGTGCGCAAAACTCTCACTGCCAATAGAAAACTATTTTAAAAAAATGCAAAGAAGTGTAAAAAAAAAAAAAGCATTCTGTCTGATTGTGGCCTAAGGGAACATTCTGTTTAAGTTATTTTTTTAAATAACCACTTTGCAATGTTCTAGGGAATGTTATTTTATGGTAAAATCCAAAAAATAAAATTCATATAATGTTATTTCTTGGTTCTCAAAAAACAAAACAAAAATAAATGGGAACCAAAGACTAATGTCAGGGGACCGTTCTTTGTTGGCTGGGAATTTGCTAGCGGGGCTGTTGTAGTGATGTACTGTATAAAGCACAATTCACACACAGAAGTCACTTTCAAACTAAGCAGCTTTCTGTTGGTCAACTTGAACCTGCTGTCATTGAGGGGAAAACTTTCACCCTCATGCAAAAACTCCCAAACATGTAGAACAAACCAATAGTAAAAGTGACTGCATAGTAATTTCTAAATAATAGCTGCTTTGTCACGGTCCATGGTCCTTTTACATTTTCATAGATTCGGCTTTGTCTCCTGGTGCGATTCTGCCCATTTCCCATTTTAGGTGGTCGAAAAGCTTTAAAAATGCACGCTCAATTAAAGAACAGTAGGACACTTGTATTGCTGTGGACTAAGTGTAGGGTATAAAGCATAATTAGCATAGCCATATGCAAAAACAAAGCTTGTCCTAGCTGCTGTGATCCAATCATCAGACGTTATGTAATGGTCAGGAAATAATTGGGTCTCAATTGAGCTGTTTGCGTATTTCGACCTACATAATCACACACATCTACCACTAAAACACACAAAACTCTTTAAAAAAGTTACTATGGCAGTTATTTAACAGCTTTTTGTGAATGTTAAATGTGCACTTTTTATGGAATATCACTATTAGGGTCACGGTCACCATATAAAAGAAATTTCTTCAGGGCACTGGTTTAGCTGCAGAATAAAATTTGTCTCATTTTGTATAATGAGTATATCCTTAACGGAGACATAATGTAGGACACACAGGCTCACTGAGACCATAAGATAATTTACAAGCCCACTTAGCAACTCTGGTCCTCTGTAAAGTCTGGTCCTCCGCTGTAATTTTTTTTTACAAAATCATGACCGTCTAACTTTTTTTTGCAAACGATGCACTACAAACAAATCATCTGTTTTGTTATTTACCTCACACTTCACTTTAAAAGGCTATTGGAAGTAGGCGTTCCCTTGTATATGACAGCATCACAATTTCCTTGAGTGCTTGGGTATTTCTGTTGGGTATGACTGCAGTGCTTCACTATGGGGAATGGGGAACTTGCATTCTGAGAGCCCTTTTTCAAAGCAATATTATTTCTTTATTTCTTTTTAGAGATATATAGTAATTATGTTGAATAGGCTGATGGATGTTTTCACGTTGTATTTGTTCTCAGTGAATCTGGGAGTGATGCACATGCCAGTTTACTTACTGAGATGTCGATTGCTTTGATTTGGTGGGGAAATATCACCCTGCATAATCATTCAACTGTGAAATTACTAATTATCTTTTGTAATTACAGAACTCTTAGTTCATACTCAAAGTCGGCTACACTGGTATTTT
Source organism: Carassius gibelio (assembly GCF_023724105.1). Taxonomy (NCBI): domain Eukaryota; kingdom Metazoa; phylum Chordata; class Actinopteri; order Cypriniformes; family Cyprinidae; genus Carassius; species Carassius gibelio. The sequence continues at coordinate 9,239 of NC_068398.1, forward strand.
CATTTTCAGGTTTATAATGTGATTCAAATGTGTGTTTGTGTCATCAACCCCAACATTTAGGGGCCAGTTTGCTGAAACATCAAGTCACTATTGTTATTATTCAATAACCACACACTACTAGATGCTATCTGCACTGGTATATATATATATATATGTCTCATTTTTATGTAAATTAGGCTTGTTTTGTGTCACATCTATAAATTTAGGTGATATTTAACATTGTGGTATTAACACCTGCAGAAAGTGGGTGGTAATGCTGGCACAATTAATTTTCATTGCACACATTTAATGTCTACAGACACATGTCTAGCCAGCATTATTAGTGGCATAATGTTGATTATCACAAAAACTAACTTACATGTCTCGTTTTTCTTTTTTTTATTGCAAATATATGGATTTAGTGAGGTGTGTACAATGGAAGTGCATGGCAACGATAAATAAACATTAAAATACTCATAGTGTCATTTTATTACTATTTATATACTATTTTATTATATAATAATATTTGAATTATTTTATATTTCATTTGTATATTAGTTTCAATTATAAAAGTTATTATTATTATTATTATTATTATTATTATTATTATTATCAGCATTATTTTAAGGTTTAGTAATTTTTTCTTTTTTTTCTTTTTTTTCTATTTCGATTTAATTTATTTATATTATTTACTGTCACCATTTTGGAGCGTATCCTTTGAACGTAAACAGTTTAATCAGCGTTGTTTATGTTCAGCATGTGCACGCTGTCTACTGAATGTAAACAACGCTGATTATATTGATCGCGTTCAGTGGTTACTCTGCAAAATGTAGACAGTAACTCGGGAAGAAGAATACATTTTGACTAAACCATGTTTTTATTGTTTTCTTTGCACAAAAAAGTATTCTCAAAGCTTCGTAAAATTACGGTTGAAACACTGATGTCACATGCACTATTTTACAAATGTCCTTGCTACGTTTCTGGACCTGGGAACATTTCAGTTGCATTGCGGTCAGTGGAGGGGCAGAGAGCTCTCAGATTTGATTCTTAATTTGTGTTCTAAAGATGATTGTGATAATTGATTGATTAAAGATAATTGTGTTCTTACGTTTTTGTAACGACATGAGAGTGAGTAACTAATGACAGAATTGAAATTTTTGGGTGAACTAACAAAATTGACAAAATTGCTTAATACAGTGTCTCACACACAGGAAGCACAGTTTGAACACCCATATGGATTCACAATTAGTAAGAGTTATCACGTTTATATAATTATCGATTCGTATCATTAAAGACTTAATCTTTCCGCAGCTTATAGGTAGCCTAGAGTATTGGTGTTATTTTCTAATGGATTGTTGCCTTTAGCATGTTTCAGACTCCAGCTCACTCAAGTCTGGCTCTTAGCTACATATTGACCGTTTTGTCAATGACTTTGTATACTGACCTGTCACAGACAGATAATCTTAATCGTTTTGTACCATAGCTATGTGCTGCTTTTCACCCCTGTGTGACAGGTTGGTAGTTTATTTAAAAAGTTATCAATATAAGCTGAACAGAATGAGATATGCCAGGAAAATTAACATGAAAGAAGGACTTCTGAATGAGCAGTCATTACAGAGATTGACATTAAGAAATTGAAAAGATTAAATTTGAATGTATGTTCTCGACAAAAACTCTTCTCTCCGAGAAGTGCACATATTGTGAAAGCAGTTATCAGAATGGGTAGCTGGAAAAGATGTGAAAGATTACCATTCAGTTCTTGCTTTATCTGACATTTACTGTCACTTACAGTAAGATTCTGCTGACATCCAGAAAAGTATTTTTCACTTGACTTGCATCAGGGCTTCAACACACCTCTCAACACAAACGTGTGTGACTTCTCACGTCTGGCATACAAAGGTACATTAACTTCAAAATAGGGGTAAAAATGTAGTTTGAACTCACTATTTTTTTAATTTAGATAATTTTCATTCCTAAAACATCTAATTGTTAAATTTCCAGTGTCCTACCTATAATTAATTTGGCTGGACAAGTTAAAAAAAATGTAGAGGTGTTTTTCTCCGTTTCACACTAGCGTGTTATGGTGTTTTGCCTTTTGTTTATATATATATATATATAAACTTAATCAATTTGACAACAAACAAGCTCCAAATACTCATAACACAACCAAATAAAGAAACACAATGCAAATAGAAAAAAAATACCTGCAAGTTAAGAAAACAACTTCATCGATTTGACAACAAACACGCTGCAAATACTCGAAATACAACCAAATAAAGAATGCATTACAAATAAAATTCTTTATTTGGTTGCGTTGTGAGCATTTGAAGTGCATTTCTTTATTTGTTTGCGTGTGAGCATTTGAAGTACATTTCTTTATTTGTTTGTGTGTGAGTATTTGAAGTGCATTTCTTTATTTGTTTGCGTGTGAGCATTTGAAGTGCATTTCTTTATTTGTTTGCGTGTGAGCATTTGAAGTACATTTCTTTATTTGTTTGTGTGTGAGTATTTGAAGTGCATTTCTTTATTTGTTTGCGTGTGAGCATTTGAAGTGCATTTCTTTATTTGTTTGCGTGTGAGCATTTGAAGTGCATTTCTTTATTTGTTTCCGTGTGAGCATTTGAAGTGCATTTCTTTATTTGTTTGCGTGTGAGCATTTGCAGCATCCTTTTTTTGTTTGTTTATTTTTTTTCTATTTTATTTAATTTTATTTATTTTTGTTTTAAGTTGCAGCACGTTGAGCTTCTCGGCCACCGTACTTAGGTGTTTATTTTATTATTCATTGGAAAAGGGGAAAAAAGAATAACTTTGAGCAATAAAACTCCCCCCAGAGATGGTGACAGCCCAGATGAGATATTAATATAGTTATGTAATGGTGTAATTTGAGCTATATGGAAGATCTCTTCATGCAAGTTCTAATGTCACTGGGTTGCTATTAGAACAGTCAGCTGAAGAATAAACTAGTTAAATCTGAGCAACCATCTGTAAAAATATTGCATTACAGAAATAGTGTTCATTGAAACAGAATGTGTGCTCATAGAAACGTATATAAACTTGTTTCATTTTTTGCAGATGAAAGTTAATTGCTAATTTATTGGACTAATTTTGCATTTCTCTGTGTGTGCCAATTATTTACTCTAAGATTTTGCAAATGTCAATTACTGAAGTGACTAAAACTCAAAATAGAAGGTTTTCTTCATACGATAAGAAAAATTGCACAGCAAATCTCCTGACGTTAAGTCTATGGATGGTATATATAATAAAGTGCTTCTCTCTCTCTCTCTCTCTCTCTCTCTCTCTTTCTCTCAGTCAAATTTCAGCCTTCATCTGTGAGTCTCTCTGTGTGCTCAGAATGGAATGGAAATATTCATTCAGCAGCTTTAGCGGAAAAGCTCGCTAAGGTATATACTTGCTTTTTCCTCTCAGAAATGAAGGCCTCTAAAGAATTTCGAATTTCACACATAAGAGAGTGTGACAGGAGCGAACTATTGCGAACATACACCGCATTATTTTGTCTGAAGTCTGTGCCTGTGCTGCTGTGACGTAACCTGACTTTGAAGAATATTGTCCTCATTCAGAGATCAGTCTTTTCTCGATTAAGGATTAGATTATCTATTAATTATTAGTTATTTTTCAATGCATTCAACTATTATCAAATAGCATTACTCTGTCAACACCTGTTGTTTGTTTTTATATATGTCTTTTTCAGTCACACTTTAGTATGGTGGACCAATTCTATTAACCAACTATCAACTATGACTATTGCCTCAATAAGCTCATAATTTGGTACCTGTAGTTATTAAGTTTTGGTATTGGGTAAATTCTAAAATAGAATAAGACATCAATATGTGATATACAGCATCTCTAGACAATTGATATGCCATATCAGATGTGCTTTATAAGTAATAAACAGCCAATGTGCCAGTAATGCTAATTAGATGTTAGAATATATTAAGAATAGGTCCCTGACCTTTTCCACTTTTTCTTTAGTGGCACTGACCCCAAATAACATGTAAATGATAACCAATACTGTTTTTCAGCATAATGAGAATATTTGGTCATCAAATAAACAACCAGTCAGTAAAAAGCTGATTTCATTTTTGATAACTTAACAAATGAGCCACTTTTGCCATTTCAAAAGATCAAAGTAAAGAGTCATAAATAAGTTCAGAGAGTGAATGAATTATATAAATGAAGTTGTCTTATGATTTAGTCCATGATTCAGACTGATGACGCTCTGTTCAATTCAGACTGATTGTCCAACTGGTTTAATTCATTTCGGTGAATTGGTTTAAACAGCAAAAAGACAATTCACAATTTGGATTGCATGTTAGAAGTTGGTTAATAAATAATAATTATCTCCTGTCAGAAAACACTGGTCTTCTCAGCCTTTGCACTTCCCGACTCTTACACTCAGCCTTTGCACTCTCCCGACTGTTTTTATGTCCTCAAGCTAAACGACAATAGTTGAATCAGTGTCATCTGATGTAGACATACTGTATCTGAGAAGTTCTACTGTTGCGAATGAGGAGAACGTCAAAAATTTGTAGGGAGCATTGAAGTTAGCAGTTTTTTTTTTGTTTTTTTTTTTTACACAAATTCTTTCCTTTTACCATGTTTTACTTTTATTTTCTGAATCACAGAATAATATGTAATTTTCACTCTCTCTGGTGTCAAAATGGTGTTAATATCACAGTATCACTGGGAGATGACACTGCCGTTTTGGTATTTTACAAGGTTTTTTTTTTTTTATCAAACGGCATCTGAGCACTAATTAAAAAATTAATTTAAAAAGTATTCATAACCTTCATTTTATTTATTTATTTATTTATTTGTTTATTTATTTTCACTTTTTGTTGCTGCCTTATGTTAAACTGCTTTAAATTACTTTTTTTCACATCAATTTACACTCCATACACCATAATGACAAAGCAAAAACAGAATTGTCACAACATATATATATATATATATATATATATATATATATATATATATATATAAAGCATCTCAAGTATCTTGGGGTATGATGCAACAAGCTTTGCACATCAGCATTCTGCAATTATCTTCCATTGTTCTTGTTTCTTCTAATCTCAAGCTGTGTCAGATTGGATGGGGGCAGACACACATTTTCAGGTTTCTTCAGAAATATTTGATTGGGTTCAAGCTCAGGCCGTGGCTGGGCCACTCAAGGACATTCACAGAGTTGTCTATAAGCCACTCTTGCTGTGTTCTTAGGGTCATTGTCCTGTTGGAAAATGAACCTTCTGCCCAGTCTGAGGTTCTGAATGCTCTGGACTGGGTTTTCATTAATGCCATCTCTATATTTTGGTGCATTGAGCTTATCTTCCACTCTGATGAGTCCCTCAGTCTCTGCCGCTGAATAACAGCCACACATAATGAGGCTTCTACCAGCACACTTTACTTTTGGGATGCTACTTTGCAGGTGATGAGCAGTGCCTAGTTTCCTTCAAACATGATGCTTAGAATTGAGTTTCATCTTCAGTCCGAATGTCCTTTAGGTGCTTTTCAGGTAGTGTGTTTTTTTTTTTCACATATAGCCTAACACTTTCATATAATATGACTTTATGGTCACTAGCTCACTCAGCTTTCTGCCTATATATACACAGTATGCAGGAAAGTCTTTAATATATTCATAATTTTACATATTATGCAAAACTGTGTATTTGAATTGCAGGTATGACGGCAGCTACAACACGTTAGTCACATCTGCTTTCATTTAAATTGTGCTGGTTAAAAATCAACAACAGAGTAAATGCATTTGCATTTTAATGAGGGAAAGCCAAAGCATTTGTTAAGTTTGTTCGGTGGCAGGCCAGAAGAATTGACAAGCTTCTAAAAATGTTGAGTTCATGGTGAATAGCGCATTAATCATTGTGACTGGGCTTCCATTACAGCGAGTGGTCTGGAAGTAGCGTTCCACTTCATTATCCGTGTGGCACAATGCACTGTCATAATAGTCCGAAGAGAAGCGTGAAGACTTCAGATAGAGGAAGCAAAACAACTGCCTCATCTCATTCTCAACAATCTGTCTGGGGGTTCAGTGATAGCCCTGCATGCAACACAACTTCATGGGTGGTAGAGGAGTTTCAGATAGACACTGACAGTTTATGCATGTGATTTAATTGATTTCTGAGGGGCAAAGTCATGACATTATACAAATCTAGACCAGATTTTTTTATGATTATTATTTTATTATTATTATTTTTTTTTACTTGGCTAAATTTCACAAATAGTTACAAAGAAATGGCAAATAACAAATTATTTTTATTATTTTATGAAAAGTGTATAACTATTATAGATGCTTACATTTGTCAGTATTACAGTCTGCAAAAAATATATGCATATATATTTTAAGAATTTAGCTTTTCTTCATCAGGCCACTGAAAAATTATAATAATGGTGGTCTTCAGTGCTGTCCAATAATAATCCAGGATTATTATCAAAAATCAGTATTATGGACCTGTTTTGTGTGTGTTTTCACAAGCTTACTTGTACGTTATTATATTATATTATATTATATTATATTATATTATATTATATAAATTGCAGTATATTACAGTTTTTTATTAAATTTAAATCTTTAGAAAAGGCTATATTTGCAATTATTATAATTTACAATATGTATATGCATATTGCATTTTTAAAAACATATGCCATTGTCATCTGCTGAGTTTGATAGATAAAAAAAAAACTAAAGGAAATCAAAAGGAAATAATATGATGGTGGTGTTCAGTGCTGCTGTCATAATATCTAAAAAATTGAGGACATCATTGAACTCTTAAAATTGAGGTTATGCTGTCTACATTTTTTTACAATGCACTCATATTTAAAAGTTAATGTGAGAGCAAAACTGAGCCCATTTCATTTCAGAATGCATAATTCCTAATTCATATTTCCTGGTCTTATTATATGTCTGTCTTTGTCTTCTGAATCTAGTGTTCTTCTCTACTGTTAAACTGTGTGAACTTTGTTTCACAATAGCCAAAATAGAGGGTTTTTTTGTTGTTGTTTTTTATTCAGCAGACTCACATTTAGTTTATTGCAAACCAATACTTTTTCTAAGTTGTAACTTTTTCTCATTTTATATGCTGTTTTAATTGGAAATATGTCACACTACATATAAAAGAATCCTGCTAATAGCTATTCACATTGACTTTAATAAAGCTCCTGCTTTATGACATAAAAGTGAAGCTAGGGTGCAAAAACAAAAATATAACAAAATTCTAGAAATTATGCAACTTTAATACTGAATCACAAGTTTTGATAAAGAACGTTTGTGAGATTAGTATTGGTCACTGTATCATATGAAATTCATCTTTCTTTTGTGGAAACATTTATTTTATTTTTATTTTTTTTTCCTATATGTCATATATTTTGGGACATAAATTACTTGTACATTTTTGCTTGCACCACTTTATGTACCATGGTATTCTTGAAAATGCCTTCGAGTTCTGTAAGTGGCATAGATACATTTTAGTACCAGTGTTTGCATCACAGTATTGGCCAAAAAAAAAGAAAATTTCATTTTTTTATTTTTTTTTTGCAGGAGACACTGTCTAAATGGGAACACTGTGTTTTTGAACAACATGTGGCTTTTCAAGCATTTGCTTACTGTAACTTTGCATAACTCGATTACCCAGGGAACGAGATGCACCCACCATAAACCAGGCAACATTGGTTTGAAACAGACTGTAATAATTCCTCATCATGCGCTTGTTGGCAACTTTTCATTCACTTCCGCCGTATTTGAAGCGAGCTTCAGTTAAAGTTGAACTTTTAATCTAGTCAAGAATGTGTTAACAACGTACAAACAATTAACAATTTTGCTGGATTGCCAAGTTGCAAATGCGCTATATCGGATAATGAATGCAGGGATAATTGTGAGCGCCATTTTGAAGTTGTATTCTAGGCTGGCATTATAAATGTTGAGTAGAAATTATTTATTGCGACACCAAAATACATCAGAAGGTTGATCGATAATTAAAGTGATCATTTGAACACATCAGTTGGGAAGCAGGATTGAATGGCTTGAACAAAAGTTAACTGAGCAAATCAATGTGTTTTTAATGAATGGCTGTCTCCAGAATATTTGTATCATAATTTATCTCTGGATGCACCAAGGTGACTCGCTCGGTGTCCTTGCAGCGAACACGGACACCGGACCGGTATTTTCAAGCACCCTGGATCTTCTGCTAATCTGATTGAGGACCAGGACTTTGACCACAGGCCATTTCCGTACCACTGGAGAGACCCGTGTACTGATCTAGACAGCATCTAATGGGTTGCTTTAAATAGACGGTGTCCTAAAACTGGTCCTGGGCAGCCCCTACGGGCCCCTGTACCAATATCCTGACTATAATAGATGACAGATGTAGTGTTACAGCAATTAAAGCTGTGCATTTGTGCGCAGAGTGGATTTTCTACTTCCTGTGTCACACTGATTTTCTCCAGAAGTCTAATTTCCTGATATTTCTTGCATTGCCTTATGTTATATTTGACTTCTATTTGGAAAACAAATCACCTGAATACAGAATATGTTGTCATGGTAACAGGAATGGGTGGCAGGGTCATCACTCCAAGGGCATGATGTTATGAGAGAGAAAAAAATAATGGCACAGTAGATGATCCTTAATGGCCTTGACTATTAAGTCAAATCACTCCAATAATAGGCAGGTAAGTGCAATGCAATTTCACTCTGTTGGTGGCCTCCCTCTTCGCTTTCCCATTTTCATTAATATTTGCATTATTCTTCCCCTTATTTTTCTCTTATGTAAGGCTGAAGCAGAGAGGGAAAATGCCTGCACCTCAAAGAAAACCCAGTGCTGTTGACTGAGCGGACATCATTATCATGGACGTAGACGTTTTTCAGTGTGTAAAACAGAGTGAGTGATCAGAACTGATATCTGTGGGAAACATGCTGTTTTCAGCAGTGAGTTATTCCTATACATAGCTGCAAATTAGCCTCCAAGGTACTAGCACCATGGCAATTTATTTATATAAAACTGTGCTATACAGTATAAGTGCAGAGTGATAGACTTCTGAAATGAGGAGGCAAAGATTTCTCTCTTATTGTGTGTGTGTGTGTGTGTGTGTGTGTGTGCTTATTTTATGGAACAGTATTTATCTTACACTATAAAAAAGCTATATATATATATATATATATATATATATATAAAAACAAAGACACATTTTTCTTTGTTAAACTTTTAACACATTTCACGTTTACACACATTTCAATTTGATCAATGTTTTATGAAAACTCGACACAAATGGCCATCATTTTGCACAGTTGAAACCATGTTCTCATTCAGAAAACACAATTTAATAACTTCTAAGGATCAAAAAATGAACTCAGACAGCACACATTTATTAATGTATGAATATTCTATTCAAAAACGTATGACACACATCAAAATCTCAGGATGATATGAACAAGAGTACAGGTGATTAAGAGTTTTGGGAATTGAATCCTGGTAGTGGGAGACAAAGAGGAATAGGAGGGGGAAAAAATGAAGGGGGTGAGATCAAAGGTAATTTGTTCCTGGTGAAAAACATGTTCTTCTGCATGGACTGAGCATGAGGGAAGTTGACCTACAGGCTCATCTACAGGGTTCCAATACTACGTACACAATACACATACAATATAATTACAGGACATAGTAGGATTACTTCAGATGAGAGGGATTTCATTCCCTCAAGTCCTTACATGCACTGTATTTTTGCATAACTGAGAGATGGCTATTTGCAAGAAAATAATTTGCTGGATGACTCATTTATTTATTTATAGTAATTGACAGCATATTCCAAAGTGTGATAACCATATATTCAGGTCTTTGAACTTTTCTCTTCTAGTGCTTTATGTAGTGCTTTTCATCTACTGTACGATCTCTATACAGTAGTGTAATGAAAGTAAACTTTTCTAAAACTTTATTGCTGAATTTTACTGTATTTGCACCCCTTTTTTATGTTGTGTACTGTAACAAACATTGACTAGCAGAAGGATTCTTATTCCCAAACAGTGTTTTGAATTGATCTCACTAGTGTTCACTAGGCAGGAAAATAGTCTATAGTGTATTTATTTGACAGATTTGTGTATTATCTGAGCCTGGCAAAAGAGAACGTGTTTTTGACTAAACTGTTTGATTTTGACCTGGAAGTTTGAAGTTTGCACAAGTTGGTTGTGTCGTTTTGAGATTATGTTTAAAGTTGTGAGAGGTTAATTGTATCATGAATCGTGTGTTGGCAATCGAGAGAAAAATTCAATCTTCTGCTTATCTGGGGCCGGGTCGCGGGGGCAGTAGTCTAAGCAGAGACGCCCAGACTTCCCTCTCCCTACACATTTCCTCTAGCTCTTCCGGGGGGATACTGAGGTGTTCCCAGGCCAACCGAGAGACATAGTCCCTCCAGCGTGTCCTTGGTCTTCATCCGGGGCCTCCTCCCAGTGGGACACTTCCTGAACAACTCCCCAGGAAGGGGTCTGGGAGGGATCCAGAACAGATGCCCGAGCCACCTCAGCTGGCTCCTCTCGATGTGGAGGAGCAGAAGCTCTACTCTGAGCTCTGCCCAAATGGCCAAGGTCTTCAACCTATCTCTAAAGCTGGGCTCACACTACAGGAGTTTTAAAATCATAACAGATTTTGAAATCTGGTTGCAGCACACACATAAAGAGAATCTTTGCAGATTATGTCCCCTCAAATCTTAGATCTTATCAGATCGTCACTGATATTTATGTTTACACATGCTAGCTAGCATGCTAGCAGCTTTCTGCACTCACTGCGTTCAAAACTGAGGTGATTTCACTGCAGCGCTTCTCTGTCTCCTTACGGTTGTGATGCGTTTTCGGCACATTATACACAAAGTTGTGTTACTACGAAACCGTTTCCTCTGTCTCCACTATTCAACGGAGTCATACATCAGCTGTTTTGCTGTTTTGCACATTGGTGGTGAAAGTAATGTTGTTATCATATAGCCATAGAAGTTGTGGCCTAGTGGTTAGAGAGTTTGTCTAAAAATCCTGTAGTGTGAGCCAGGCTTAATGGAGCGTCCAGCTGCCATAGGGAGAAAGCTAATTTCGGCCGCCTGTATCCGGGATCTTGTCCTTTCAGTCATGACCCCCAGCTCATGAGCATAGGTGAGAGTAGGACCGTAGATCGACCGGTAAACCGAGAGCTTCGCCTTGCAGCTCAGCTCCTTCTTTACCACGACATACCAGTATATCGATCGCATCACTGCAGAAGCTGCACCTATCTGCCTGTCAATCTCCCGCTCCATCCTTCCCTCACTAGTGAACAAGAACCCAAGATACTTGAACTCCTCCACTTGAGGCAATCAATTGATTGTTAGCAGTCGAGAGAAAAAAATATTTATTAAAATTAAACTTCTAAAACAAATTAGATAATATTACACCTTTATTCTGTATTTTCTGTTGTTCAAGGCTGGCTTTATTGCCAGCTGTATTTTCAAATAAGAAACAAAACACACACACACACACACGCACACACACATACAAATCCACTCAAGCTTAATAAATAAGTAAATGATTTAGCTTGTATCATATCTAATATTTTTTCTTGTACAGTATATATGGGTCTTTATGTGAAAATATATTTTTATATTTATACACCAAATAGCATATATATATATATATATATATATATATATATATATATATATATATATATATATATATATATATATATATATATATATATATACACCCACACACACACACACACACACACACACAAATTAATAACAAAAAAAAGTCACTGTTGATTAATGCATCCCTTCTGTATACATTTATATATTATTTAAATATATAATTTATTATTGAAAGTATATGATCCGCACTCACAATTTTTTTGTTTTTTTTTTGTTTTACATTTTATTTGACATTTTTCAGCAGAAGGACAAAAAACCCATTGATTGAAAAAAGTTACAACTTTTTAAAACACCCAGCTTTATAGGCTGCTGTCACTGTTGGATGGTGTTTCATTTGGAAAAGTGATTTAGAAATGATTCAGTCTCATATTTCTTTATATTTGTTTGACTCATCTTGTTTTTGTAGTTTATTATCTCATCCGAATAACTTTATTGATTTGAGACACTTTCTTGCTTGATTCCTCAGTGAAAACACCTCTGATGTATTTCTGTAGGTTATTTAGATGATCAAAATAGCTTACTGAAATATGTCCTTCCTTGACGTCAACTCTTTATTTTGCTGTCTATTTTATTCAGATTACAGATTCTAATATAGTCTGTATGACTCCAGAGTGCTTTTACCATCTAACAATGTGGAATGATTGGTGTGAAAATTGCACAGCAACATATCAGCCACGTAGCAGCAGCAGGCTATTACGTCTGTGTACATGTGCCAATAAGAATTTCTGTACACATGAAGAATGACTTATAGTATCAACACACAACAAATCTGTGTTCATTTCATCTGGAATATGGAGACAGAGACAGGGATATCATTTAACATGGAATCAGTGATGAATCCTATCCTAGAATACATGGGCTTATTCTTTAATGATATCCATATAGAAACATTTATTCTGCCTGAGGGTGACTTACAGCACCCTGTTACAGCACAAATGTTTTTTCTTCAGTCTCAGCCACTTTCCCAGATGATTGTTTTTCTAATATAATGTATCAAAATTAAAAAAAATATATATTTTTAATTGTATTTTCTTTTTGTTATATAAAGGATCCAAGCTTTTATAACAATGTGAATAAACCATATGTAATATATACTATATATATATATTAGGGGTGTAACGATACGCGTATTCGTATTGAACCGTTCGGTACGACGCTTTCGGTTCGGTACGCGGTACGCATTACGTATACCGAACGGTTCGTTGGAGTATTTAATTATATTTGAAAAAAAAAAAAAAAAGAGAGAGAGAAATATAATGATATGCGTTCAACAAGGTAGCCCAATAACCCAAACAACGTAACAGGCAACGCCCCTGACACTCCCGAAGAAGAAAAAAACACCATCTTATATGTTTATGTTAGGCTACTCAGCAGGCGCTCGCTCACTCAGTACGCGCTGAAGGCTCGTTGCAAAATAGCCAATGCGTTTAACAGACTAGAAATGAGAAGATCCTCCAATAACCAACAGGTCTGGTGTTTGGGTGCACTTTGGATTCCCTTTAAGCTATAATGGTGATGGCAAGAGAGTGGTGGATAAAAAAACAACGGTATGTCGCATCTGCAACATGACAGGGTACACCAGCGGGAATAAAAAAAAAAAAAAAAAAAACACCAGCGGGAATATCTGGGATATATGCGTCAGTACTATCTGGGAAAAGACGAAAAAAAAGGAGAAACATGCACGCAGCAAACTATCCCTGCAGCATTTAGACACTATAGCTTACAGGGAATCCAACCCAAACACCAGACCTGTTGGTTATTTTAGGATCTTATATTTCTGGTCTGTTAAATGCATTCGACATTTTGCAACGAGCCTTCAGCGCGTGCTGAGTGAGCGAGCGCCTTAGGGGCCGTTCACATATCGTGCCTAAAAACGCATGGAAAACGCTAAGCGCGTCTTTCTCCTCCTTTCCAAAGCGCTCGGGCAGAAGCGCTCATGAGGCGTCTGTCTTTGCTAAGCAACAATGACGTGCTCTCTCCATGAGACGCGGAAATTTCAGCGAAGGATAAATGGATTTGCAGCTCTAAAAATCGCTTGCAGTAGCTCTGCTACTAAATTTATTTCAAAATTGCAATCCATATACAACTATGATCAGCTGATCCTTCATCTTGGCTGAGCTCTCAACGTTGTTACGGGAAAGGATGAAGCTGATTGGTTGGTTCTTGTCACATGACCCGCGGTGCGCTTGCGGCATTCTGAAAAGTTGAGATGTTTTTACATTTTGCTGTATCTAAAACGTATCGAACCGAACCGAACCGAACCGTGACATCAGTGTATCGTATCGAACTGAACCGTGAATTTTGTGAACCGTTACACCCCTAATATATATATATATATATATATATATATATATATATATATATATATATATATATATATATATATATATATATATATATATATATACACACACACACACACACACACACACACACACACACACACACACACTCACCGGCCACTTTATTAGGTACACGTTGCTAGTACAATGTTTGACCCCCTATTGCCTTAAGAACTGCCTTAATTCTTTGTGCCATAGATTAAACAAGGTGTTGGAAACATTCCTCAGAGATTTTGGTCCATATTGACATGATAGCATCATGCAGTTTCTGCAGATTTGTCTGCATCCATGATATGAATCTCCTGTTCCACCACATTGTTACGATCGGAACCCAGAGAAACGCAGGAGACAAGAGATCCCATCGCAGTGTGGGTTTTAATGACAAGTTTAATCAACAAGCAGGGGTCAAAACCATTAATCCATCCAACAAATAAACAAACAGGGAAGGAACAGGAACAGGAACTCAGAAGATGAGGAACTCGGAAGGCGAGGAAACTGGGTGGTGGAAAGAAAGGACTCCATGAAAACAAATGGAAACAGACCGGATTATATAGGCAGGGTAATGACAATCAAGACACCTGAGTGCAATTAACAGGAGTGCAATTACTGTGAAGAAGGGACAAGGCTTTGTGGGAATTGTAGTGCCTGCGGTGAGGTGCCTATGGGAAAGTGAGACCACTAGTGGACACCCAGGGAAACAGACCAGACAGCGTGACATTACCCCCTCCTCCACGGAGCAGCTACCAGATGCTCCAACCGAACACCAGAAGAGACCAAGGAACACAGAGACCAGGAGGGAGGTGGAGTGGCGGAGGACAAGGGGGAGGGACGGAGGGCCAGGTAAAATGGGTCGTGTGGTCGAGACAGAAGCCCACCCGGGGCGGCGCAGAAGACCACCACATCCGTGCAGTCAAGACAGAAGCCCACCAGGGCGGTGCAGAAGACCACCACATCCATGCGGTCGAGACAGAAGCCCACCTGGGCAGCGCAGAAGACCACCACATCCGTGCGGTCGGGACAGAAGCCCGCCCGGGCGGCGCAGAAGACCACCACCTCCGTGCCGTCGAGACAGAAGCCCACCAGGGCGGCGCAGAAGACCACCACATCCATGCGGTCGAGACAGAAGCCCACCTGGGCAGCGCAGAAGACCACCACAGTGGGATCGATGACACAGGAGAGCAAGTATGGTTAGGCAAGTCTGAAACAGAGAAAATAAACAAATTAAGGGTGGCCTCCGTGGCCACAACAGGATCAGTCGAGCGATTAGAGAGTTCGGCTGAGACGTGACGAGGCTCCAGTAGTTCAGCCGAGGCGAGGAGAGGCTCTGGCAGTTCAGCAGAGACATGGAGAGGCTCTGGTAGTTCAGCAGAGGCGTGGAGAGGCTTTGGTAGTTCTGCAGAGATGTGGAGAGACTCTGGTAATTCCGTGGTGTTTGGACTGGATTCAAGAACATCAATGATGACTTGACTCTGCTCATGAAGATCAATGGTGACCTGACACTGCTCATGAAGATCAATGGTAACTTGCATTTGTTCATGAAGATCAATGGTGACTTGCCTTTGCCCATGAAGAACACCGTTGACTGGACTTTGTCCATGAAGAACACTGGTGACTTGACTTTGCCTATTAAGATCACAGGTGACTTGACCTGACTCTGGAGTGTCAACGGTGACTTGACCTGACTCTGGAGTGTCAACTGTGACTTGACCTGACTCCGGAGGGTCAACGGGAACCTGACTCGATTTTGGAGAGTCAACGGGAACCTGACTGGACTCTGGAGTGTCAACGGGAACCTGACTGGACTCTGGAGGTATACGGGAACCTGACTCAACTCTGGAGGATCAACGGGAACCTGACTCGACTCTGGAGGGTCAACTGTGGCTGTCATCTTGTGCAGAGGCGCTGGACAAGCGACCATCTTGTGCCATGACTCTGGACTGGTGGCCATCTTGGGCAGTGGTGCTAGGCCGGCGGCCATCTTGGGCAGTGGTGCTGGGCTGGCGGCCAACTTGTGCTGTGGCACTGGGCTGGCGGCCATCTTGCGCCATGACATTGAAATTGCCAACCACCTTGTGCTGTGGCGCTGGGCCGGCGGCCATCTTGCACCGTGGCGCTGGGCTGGGAATTAAGTCCCACACCGCTGGATCTCGACATGGATGGAGACAAGAGCTCCAATCATAGTGTGGGTTTTAATGGGTAATCCAAATCAGAAATCAACAAGCAGAGATCAAAAACATAAATCCATCCAACAAATAAACAAACAGGGAAGGAACAGGAATGGGAACAGGAACTCGGAAAATGAGGAACTCGGAAGGCGAGGAAACTGGGTGACGGAAAGAAAGGACTCCATGAAAACAAATGGAAACAGACCGGATTTTATAGGCAGGGTAATGACTATCAAGTGAAGACACCTAAGTGCAATTAACAGGAGTGCAATTACTGTGATGAAGGGACAAGGCTTTGTGGGAATTGTAGTGCCTGCGGTGAGGTGCCCATGGGGAAGTGAGACCACTAGTGGACACCCAGGGAAACAGAGACCAGACAGCATGACAGACATCCCAAAGCTGCTCTATTGGATTGAGATCTGGTGACTGTGGAGGCCATCTGAGTAAAGTGAACTCATTGTCATGTTCAAGAAACCAGTCTGAGATGATTTGAGCTTTGTGACATGGTGCATTATCCTGCTGGAAGTAGCCATTAGATGATGAGTACACTGTAGTCATAAAGGGATGGACATGGTCAGAAACAATACTCCGGTAGGCTGTGGCATTTAACTGATGCTCAGTTGGTACTAAGGGGCCCAAAGTGTGCCAAGAAAATATCTCCCACACCATTACAACACCACCATCAGCCTGAACCATTGAGACAAGGCAGGATGGATCCATGCTTTCATGTTCTTTAGCCAAATTCTGACCCTACCATCTGAATGTCTCAGCAGAAATCAACACTCATGTTTTTCCAATCTTCAATTGTCCAATTTTTGTAAACCTGTGTGAATTGTAGCCTCCACTTCCTGTTCTTAGCTAACAGAAGCATCACCCGGTGTGGTCTTCTGCTGCTGTAGCTAATCTGCTTCAGGGTTAGATGTGTTGTGCATTCAGAGATGGCATTCTGCATACCTTGGTTGTAACGAGTGGTTATTTGAGTTACTGTTGCCTTTCTATCATCTCTAACCAGTCTGCCCATTCTCCTCCTGACATCAACAAGGCATTTTCATCCACACACCCTGGATATTTTCTCTTTTTTGGACCATTCTCTGTAAACCCTAAAGATGGTTATGTGTGAAAATCCCAGTAGATTAGCAGTTGTTGAAATACTCAGATCGCGTGACTCTTTTACCAGTTGTTTTGAAGGAACATCAACGTTTGCGGCGAAAAAATATGTGCAAACTAATGAAGCAGAGATCAGTTTGTTCCTCACTTTCCACGCTGACGCCGAGATCGTTCGCTTGCTTCAGTGAAAGTATAACGTGCCTAACGTTTTCGACTCGTACATTACACGTCACCCCCTGATGTCACGTGTCGTTACGGGATCTTTACGGGTTGTGTGTGAAAGCACGCACATATCCCGGGTAATCACTGGCAGTGTAAAAATTGCAAAACCTAGTGACCCTGGAACAATTGCCGGAACACTTTACCCGTGTATTTGCCGGAATGGCAGTGTGAAAAGGGCTTTAGTCTCATGCCGGCAGGGATTGTAGGAGGGGGGAGTGAATGTCCAGCACTCTCTCCCACCTTCAATACTATGACTGAGGTGTCCTTGAGCAAGGACCCCCAACTGCTCCCCGGGCGCTGCAGCATAAATGGCTGCCCACTGCTCCGGGTGTGTGTTCACTGCTGTGTGTGTGCACTTAGGATGGATTAAATGCAGAGCACTAATTCCAAGTATGGGTAATATGTCACGTCCCTTTTTCACTTTCATGGCTGTGCAATGTGAAAAATGATGTGATTATATCAGACTGAGTTAGAACTCAGTCTGCCTGCTTTAGAAATCATATATCATGTTAAACTGGAGTAATGACTGCTACAAAATCAGCTTTGCCATTCCAGGTATAAATTATTAAGATGTTAGAGTTGAACAGAAAAGAGTAAGAAATTATAAAATTACAAATACAATATAATAATTTCACCACATTATGAAAACATTTTAATTATTCCAAAAAAGAAAAATGAACCGAATTGTATGTAATATGTGTTCAATATATATATTTTTTTTTTTACATAAATTACATTTATTAGTAGTAGTTGTATTCAATATTTTTCACAAATGTTCTTTATCAGTTGTGCTGTCATTTAAACAATTATTCAAGACAAAGGTTTAAAAAAGAGCATGTGTTAAAAACAATAAAAATAATTAATGAAAAAGTATTCATTCATTCTATTGTTACATTTTTTCTTTTAAAGCATTTTGACTAATGTTACAGCACTAGGAACTGACATCCATTGCAGCAGTTTCTCATCTGGAGGCTCACTGTTCTCCATCCGTCACTGTTTTCCTTCTCTGATAAGGTACAACCAAAAAAAAAAAAAAACTGATGAATTTGCAAATGATTTTGCCCTTGTCTCCACTCTCTTGATTCTGTTCCATCTGTCTTGTCACCGTCTCAAATCTTGCATGTAGACTGGCCATAGGAAGTACAGTGATTACCCTGAACATTACAGTAATATTCTGCCTGACTAACATTTATAACCAGTGAAAACCCTGCTGTTTGCTCCTCCACTATGCCACGAGAATTAATATCAGCCTTATTCTGATAAGCAGAGCATATCAGACAACAGATGCATTGTTAGTTAAACACAGCTGCAGCTAGAGTGGAGAAGATTACATATTTCTCACAGACTTCTGCCTGTATGTTAATTCAATGCAAAATCACTCAGAAATAATGTCATCTAAATAATGTTCTCTAAATTGTTTTGCTGTTGCAAGCACAAAGGTGTTTTACAATTTACCTTTTTCATAAAGATTACCCTCTGAGTGGCATCATAATCTGCGGACCTGTTTATCAGTGGTACTTTACAAGAAAAGGATAAGCGGCCAGTCTGTTTAATCACAACTCAGATCAAACTGAGGTTTTTAATTATTTTTAAGGTCATTTGGCCCTTATCTCTGATTGGTATGTCTTATGTTTTTTTTTTCTTACTGGCAATCAGTAAGTCTTTAGCATAGTGAGATTTGCTTTGGTCAAGCATATTTTCTCTTAAAAGCAATTATTTTACTTTGTATTCTACCTTTTGACTTTTGTGAATGTCAGTTGCTTTTTATATGCGAATATGGGCAGGGAACGATAAAGACCTTGAATCAAATGGACTTTTCAAACATGTTTATAAAAGCTTTTTGATGACAGGTAAATAGCAGTAAATTGCATTTTGAGTGATTGTTTGTCTTTGTTTTGCATTCTGCCTGGATAATGTGTGCCTCTATGAATGGCAAGAAAATTACTTTAAAATATGCTTGTGGGGATATTGTATGTCTCTCAAGATACCCGGTCAATATTTTTCATCATTATTGTTGCTGCCAAATGTCATTTGACAAAATAAGAACCAGCTAAAACAAATTTTCCCCCAAACTTTGGCATGTGCGACTTCATGTCTGAAAGGAAACATAGACATTGTTTACTTTTTCAACCATTGTTATCTGCTGTAATTCTATGCATTGTTGTCTATGGGAAGCAATTCTACGGATGTAGTGAGGGCAAATGTGTTTGAACAACAACTATATTATATTCATGCCTATGAAACTGTGTTTCTGCCTGCTTTGTGTGGACAGATTAAAAACACTGACGTACCATTGGGAAAATCACAATATCAGCCCACAACTTAAACACACCCCCTCCTTATGAGTCTAGCTCACAAACACACTATTGATATGTGGTGTTTTAATGTTTTAATGTGTTACTCCATCAGCATTATGAAGTGCTTACTTAAGAGGCTTTTAAAGTACAGAACACTTTTTTTTATTTTATTTATTTTTTTCATCCCCGTTTAAAAATATATCTTAAACAATGGTCTGGTTTGCTAGTCTCTTGATTGGTTGTCAACAAGTAATTCTATCCATTAATGTCTTGTAAAGCGATAACCTGCATGTTTGTAAGAAACAAATCGACCATAAAGGTAAACTTCCACTTCTGGCCAAAATATGAGTCCATAATCCATAATTATGCTTCCTCCATTGGAAAAAGTCCATCGCCTTCATTGTCTTCTCATAAATCCTCCAACAAATTTGTTTAGGGTCATGTTTTTGCATCTAAACAATGTTTGATATGTGCACATTTCTCCCCTGATTCAGACAGTTTTTACTGGACACGGAGTGGATTAAGGATTCATATTTTTGCTGAAAGACACAGTTTTTCACTTCATAAGACATGCATTGATTAACTGGAGTCGTGTGGATTATTGTGATGTTTTTATTAGCTGTTTGGACTCTCATTCTGATGGCACCCATTCACTACAGAGGATCATCTGGTGAGAAAGTGATGTAATGCCACTGTGAATTTCTCCAAATTTGTTTGAATTAAGAAATAAACTCATCTACGTTTTGGATGGCCTGAGGGTGAGTAAATACTTGAACTATTCCTTTAGAGGTATTGGTTTCTTCTGGAGTTAAGTGTTCTACTTGTTACTTTTGTTTATAGTATATCCTGATTTGGAATCCTTGATCCACTGAAAAGTCTATGATGTGAAGTACTAGCTCAACATTCCTCTTACAGCTTGTACATATCTGTAATGGACTCTGCTTCCATCCAGATATAATAAGCCACAGAGGACACACACACTATATGGGGCTGAGCTTCAATCGATCGCAAATTTATCACAGACAACATCTGTAAGCCTTTTTTTGTATCTCATAGCTATTACGCCTACAGCTTGGTTTTGAAACAATCTCATTGATCCACAGTGCTGATCCACCATTGTTTTTTGTGTTGTTTTTTTTTACTGAAAATTTGTCAATACATACAAACAGAATGATATCCTATAAACACATTACAGTTAAAATGTTTGAATCTAATTACATTAAGACAGAAAATGAGAATGTACAAAAAGATTTTACTAAACTAGTTAAAACATAAGAACTGAGTTATCAGAAATGCCTTTTTAATTGAGTTGGGTTTTTACAAATATCACAAATGATTAATTCATATTTATATTTTAATTTAGAAATTGAAAACATGCAAAATCCTAGAAGACTGGTTGTACACAGTGGTAAGATATAGTCATTATTTGTATGATTTTTTTTTTTTTTTCAAATATTTTGCAATAGAAATGTTTGTAAAAAAATTTTTTTTTCAATCCTCAGTTTGAGCCACTGAGACGACTGTGTATGCTAATGGGTAGCTCTCTCCATGTATTGTAGACCTCCTTAACACTGATATCACCACACCAGGATTTTCTCTCCTGTCTTTTCACAACTCTGGGGATGCAATGAGATCATTCCCAGCAGTGTTGAAGAAGTACAATGTGATAGCACCACATTTCGTTCTGAGAGTTCTGAAGCATCATGCTTGAGCACAATATGGCTCCATCTTTTCTTATGAGGTTCTGGCCTCTATTAGCCAGCTGCCTTCACTGCCATCAGGTGCTGTGTGGTTTTCTGTGGAACTTTAGCCAACTTCAGTTTGTTTCTGGAACAAATTACCATGCATCTATTTCAGCAGGTTTGGTGAAAGCGTGCAGTAATATAAAAATGGGCTGCATCCACAATAATTGCCCTTGAACGCTTGACGAGTCTGTCCACAGGCACTGGATGTTCATTTCCTTCAAACGGAGAATAAGAAACACATTGAACTAGCCTCCAAAAGCAGTGTTTAAAGAAACAGTCCTTACAGAAATCTGTTATTTTCTGTTCCTTATGTTGTTACAAGCCTTTATGACTTACTTTCTTCTGTAGAAACAAAAAGGAAAATTATTCAAAGAATATCCTAACTAATCTTTTCTATATAATGAAGGTTAATGGGCGCTGGGCTGTCGAGCTTCAAAAGTAGGGTTTAAAGGCACAGTTCACTCAAAAAAAATATATATTTCTCCATTTCTCACCCTTATGTTGTTCCAAGCCTATATAAACTTTCCTACATAAAACACAAAAAGGACAACATTTAAAGAATATCATAGCCACTCATTTCTGTAATAATGAAAGTGACTGGTGACTGGGACTGTCAAGCTTCAAAAACGGTTTAAAGGCACAGATCACACACACACAAATTGTCATTTACTTACCCTTATGTTGTTCCAAACCCATTTGACTTTCTGTATTCTGTAGAACCCAAAAGGACAATATTTGAAGAATATCCATGTTCGTAAATTGAAACTTTTCTGGGGCCTTAAAATAAGGTTAAAAAGAACAAGTCCCACACAACAATCTGTTATTTACTCACCCTTATGTTTTTCCAAGCCTGTATGACTTACCTACATGGAACTACCTAAATCTCTCTTGCCCTATTCACTTTCATTATATGAAAAAGAATGGCCTGGATATTCTTTAAATAATATCTTATTTTGTGTTCTTCCAACGAACGAAGTCATACAGGTTTGGAACATCATTATGGTGAGCAAGTAATGAGAATTACTCACCAAAATCAGAATTTCTGGGTGCACTGTTCCTTTAAAACCTTTCATCCTTCATGGAGATTGTTTAAAAATCACGTGTTTTTGCTTCAGGCATAACTGTGTATAAACAAAAAAGGTGGAAAAATTGAAAAACACAAAACCATGAGGATTTTTATGATTGACTCTAAAACAAATTGTACGCTCCTGCATTAACTAATTTGTAGTACCACACCTGCTTCTGTTTAATATGCGCTAAAATGAGAACTCAGACAGTCTTGTGACTTTCAATTAGCTAAGGGTAGAGAGGTTGTACGAGTTTGAGTTAGTTATTTTACTCTGCACAGATTATCTATAGTGGCATCGCACTGTAAACTTTAACCTTGATTTTCTAAACATTGGCTCATCCATTAGCACAAATGTGCTCTGCACCTGTAATTCTACTAATGTTATTAGTGCCCTTATGAGTCTGTGATCATTTAGCTGTATAGGCATTTATTTAGATGTAGAATCAATGAAATGTAGTAATTAATTAAAATAAGAGGCTTGAGGGAGTGGGTGTTATGCATATTTGCACATCCCATAATTACAGCTGATATAGTGTATATATAGGCTTTAATGATGGTGTTATGTAAGTGAATGCATTGTGTGCTTGTCCTGCCCTTCTGCACATTATCTGATGTTTCTCACAACACTGAATTATGAGCAAAAACTGGATGCCTGACCGACCTTTACATTGCAAGTAGGATGTTTTATCATATACCCCATAGATGCCTGTCAGTGGCAGTTAAAGGTGCTGTATTTTTTTAATACCACTCATAAAATGTTTCCACTTCCTCACAGATATCACTAAAATAGGTCTCCTGAGAAAACACACACCAGTCCTAGTGACAGCTACAGGTTCTGTAGACAGCGAAAAAGGAAAAGTAGCCGATCTGAAATGTCCTCTGCCTGTGATTTGTTTCGTTGCGTCTGCATTGGTGGGTGGGATTTTAGAGAAAGTCCATGTCGTCTAAATCAAGTCTGGTGGAAGTTACAGTAGCTGAAACAGCTAAAAATGCTTGCAGCACGTGTAACTATACTGATGTTTGTGGAACAAACGTTAACTTGGTGTTGGTCCGGGAACAACATGCTTGTCAAACTTGTTTAACTGTACCAAACCTGGCTCTAAGATTAACCATTGACTGCACCTAAAAAATAAATAACAGGTGACAAATTTTCTTGAATTCCAAATCTTAAGCTCACTCCTAAAATCTCATTGTTTGATTTATAATAAGTACTACAGCACTTAAAATCACTTTTAAACTGCTGGCTTATAATCAGTTCATAATTGTTGTTAATACAATGATTGTAACACGACGTGTCGTCCAAAGAAGGATGCCAGAGGATAATCA
This sequence comes from Carassius gibelio, assembly GCF_023724105.1. NCBI lineage: Eukaryota > Metazoa > Chordata > Actinopteri > Cypriniformes > Cyprinidae > Carassius > Carassius gibelio. The sequence goes on from NC_068398.1 coordinate 33,173, forward strand.
AAAAGGAGAAGGTTTTAATTATCACAAGGGTGGAGAGAAACACACACACACACACACACACACTCAACTTTAATCTACTCTACTCTACTTTACTCTATGACCAAATAAGGAAAAAAAACTCAAAAGAAACAGGAGAATGGCAGTCCATGATTGTGACAATGATAGGCTAAGGAACAAATAATTATTTCTTTAAGTAAAATATTAATAATAATAATAAATAAATATAATAAAAAAGTGCTCTTTAAAAAGGAGTATTAAAACATAACTAATAAGGATTCATTTGAATTGTAAGAAAGATATTCTGACCATCACTTTAAAACACCAAAAATTAAACACGTGTTTTTTTTTTGTTTTTTTTCACTAGAGAAAGCAATATTATGGCTAAAGGATTGTGTTTTAGCCAGAAGCAATGGTTTAAATGCCTTACTGATGTTGTGTTGAATATTGTGATGTTAAGTCTCATTCTGATGGCACCCATTCACTGCAGAGTATTTAATGGTGAGCAAGTGATGGAATACAAAATCTCTCCAAATCTTTTCCCATGAAGAAAAAAACTACAAATCTACATCTTTTAAATGGAGTTAATTTCAGCAAATTTTAATTTTTGTGTGAACTTTTACTTTAATTTCAATCTCTCTGATTTCTAGTAACATGGTTTAAAGTATGATCAATTCTTGATGACATTCCATTGCATTTTGGGTCATTAACGTGTGTTATTCTCATGATGGTAAAGCAATGCATCTCTGGATGTAATTGGTTCTTTTGTATTTTAATAGGGGACAGGTTTCTCCAATTTTTTTCAGCCCAGTGCATGTGTCTGGATATTCACTAATACCCAGGCTGATGCTGAAAGGGTCATAGACAGCTGGCTGTTAGAAATGTGGTCTGGTAGCAAATACAAGATATCACTAAAGTAATGAATAATAAGTGCGAATTTTAAAAGTTCATTTTATCCTTTTTAGAATCATTTTAATTTGCTTATTGTTTAGAAATGTTGTATTCTGTAGAGCTCAGTGCCAGACTGCTGTGCAGTAGCATATACTATTTTCAATAAACAACGTTTTGTATCCAGGTGCTTCAGCTGTAAAGAGCCTCTCCATTTCTAATGGATCTGTGAAAGACATTGGATGTATTACATGCATATTCATCTGTTGAAAAATGTTATATTGTTTGTCAAAAAGTTTTGCTATTGTAAATGTGGATATTATTTTACATCGTCATTGCTGTAGACTATAATACATCAGGATGTGTATGAATTCTTAATGGCATATTTATGGCATATTTTGTTATTCATTACACAATGCAATGTCATCAAATAGTCTCTTTTAATGGAATCAGCATAAATCTTAGCAAGTGGACTCATAAAACAAAGCCAAAGCAGTCTAGACTTTGAAATGTATATTTAGCTAATTTCTCTTGTCTTATTTAATGCTGTATTTGTCTAAGGTTCACTGTGGAGGAAATATGTTTTTTAATGGTGTCAGGGAGCAGGCACATAGTCGACTGCAGAAGTGGTTGAAATTCACCTGCAGTGCAACAGCGTTGACCCTGAGGGACAGACTAATTCACCTCAACACTATTCACTGCTGTCCTTCCGATTTTGCTTCTCTATCTCCATTTGTATCCATTGCTCTTAATCCAGGGTTTTCTGTCACTGTTGAACAGGTCATCACATCAAAGGTTAAGTAAACTGATTCATGTGCATCCCTGACGCTGATACCCATTTGAGTGTGATGAACCATGGTTGCCCTTCTCACACTTGTAAATAACTTTACTTTTAAAGCATAAATTCATTTGATTGCCATTTACTTGTATCACCAGTTGTTTAAAGAAAGAATGCACAATATATTTTGGTACAATATCAATGTCACGGTTTGGTATGTGAGAACAGGCAGGAAGACGAAGACAAATCTTTTTATAACACTTTAATATTCCAAAATAGGTAATCCACAGAGAGAAGGCAGCACAACACATAGACATTCATAAGAACCGACAAACTAGAACACAAGAGACAGGAACTAATATAGGGCAGATAACGAGGGGCAAACAGGTGAGCACAATGAGGTGATTAACTTATAATGAGAACAGGAACAACCAAATATGGACACAGAGGGAGGAACCACAATCAACAGTACACAGGGGTGTGACAGTTTGCCCCCCTCCTAGAAGGCATGTCCTCGCGCTGTAAAGACGGAGAGAGGGACAGAGGGGTATATAGGAGGAGGACAAAGGAGTGGAGGTGGGATGGTGACAGGTGAAAGGTAAAGGATGGCAGGCAAACAAGACAAGTGGAGGTTCCGGTGGAGGACAGACTCCCAGGAGGAGGACTACTAACAGTGTCCATGGTGGTGATGACGGAGGGAGGAGCCAGGGTGTAACATCCAGGGCACAGCCATGATGGCAGCCCATCGTGGAGCCGGGGGAGGGAGGAGCCATGGTAGAGGAAGCTGGTGGACTGACAGGACACGGTGGAGAGGGGGGAGCTAGGAGCCATGGTGGAGCTGCTGGGTCGAAGGGCTGAGGCGGAGTCCAGAAGCTGGAGGCGTGGACAAGGTATCCTCCAGCCTAACACCTATGGAGAGTGGCAGACCCGCGGCGAATTTAGCACACAGATGATGGGCTAAAGGTGAGCAGAGGGGCTGACAGGTGACAGAGGTGTCAGAAAGAGAGGGTGGGTGGATTATTGTTATTTTTTATCAGCTTTTCTGACAGCACCAATTCACTGCAGAGGATTGATTAGTGCGCAAGTAATGTAATACAAAATTTATCAGATTGTTGCAGAATAAGCTACAGGCATCTAGTTGGCCTAAGTGTCTACATAACAAAGAAAAAAAACAAATTTGTGTGTGTGTGTGCTAATTTCAGCATGAAAAAAACATTAATCTATGAATTTGGTAGCTTTATTTTGTGGCTTCATATGCGTTGCATATGTTGCATACTCCATTTTGCAATCAATTTGATCTGATGTTCCATTCTCAGTACATTCAGCACCAACTCGAGCTGTTGACCTAAATCTTGAAGAGAGATTCCTTTTGGGGTTTTTTCAGACTTGAACTTATCAAACCCAACCCAAGGTTCTGTGCCATAAACAAACGGCATCCAAATTCCAAGGTAATGAAATTTAAAATGCCTGAGCATGTCGTTATCCTTCGGCTGACTAGCTTTTTTCATTAAAATGTATATGTACAAAACATGTATATTTTATTGATGTCTTCTCAGATCTTGATTTCTCACAAGAAACTACAAGCCATGCTATATCATCCCACATCTGTTTATCCACCTGTTAGCATCGTAATGAAATGTTTACACCAACTGAATTAATCATGTCAAATCCCATGCTGTTTTAGGTAATTGCCAGGCAAAATTTGCCAAAGAAAGTCTTTGTTTGTGCTCATAAGCCAGGCGATGCTTGGCTGGAGAGACAGTTGTCAGAATGTCGACAGTCTCGGCACCACTACAGGCATTCTTAATGATACAGTGGGGAATGGTGGGGATGCCACTGCCAGTACTTCCCTTTAGAAGACACGTTGAGTGGATGAAGAGGAAAAACAACACGGGGACGCCACCAAAAAAGCATGCTCACAAAAGAAAAGAATAGGTTAAAGAGAGAGGACTTATTCATAGATGGTTGTCATAGAGACACAAATTGAAAAGAGGGTTTTTAGTGCAAACAGCATCTGGCTGTAGTTATTTTTTTATGTCTAGTGGACGTGACGTTAGCATTCATCTGCAGATACACGTTCAATGCTGCATTGTTTCCGATGATGTTTGACATTTTCAGCAGCTTCATCCAACCCTTTCATTTTTAGCAGGTAATATAAATACCTGAGATGCTTAAATTAGGCCCGGTGGGAGTTTGGATCCTCTGCCAGAATTTGGGAGATGCAAATGTGTGTTTCAAACTGAAATGACAGTGGGACTTCCAAGCTGTCCTGTCTACGTTCTTGTGGTGATGCTTATTTTTACAGTGAAATGGCTGCAAAAATAGATTTTAACATTTTGGAAGGAAGTATAAGTGGTTCTACATGGTTCTATAACAATCTACTTTGCTACATAGTTGATAGGTTGCTCTAGAACAGTGGTTTTCACCCCTTTTGATTTGAAGGCCCCTCAATTTCCAACATGATGATTTTTTAATGACCGATACATAATATAATATAAAATACATTAACTAGTAATATATTTTCAACAGCAACTGGGAGTGCTGATATAGATGAATGAATGCAATTTAAGTTTTAATAATGTATGTTCTTCCATAATGCATGTTCTTCCATGTACAGATAGATAGATTAGTTCACCTAAAAATTAAATTCTGCCATCATTCACATTGCCTTATGTCATTCCAAAACTGAATGACTTATTTCCTCAGAGAAACACAAAAGAAGATATTTTGAAAGATTTAAAGGTGTTACTTAGGCACAAACGATAGAAACTGTGAATCTTTTCAGTGTTTTTACGCTCTTTATCAGCACTCTTTGAACACTGCTCAGCAAATCTGATTTGAGAAGCGGAACTTACCGTTGTAAAACTGTAATTGCTGCAATTGGGGTCTGTCCGCAGCAACAGAACAAATTATTTTGCAAAATCCCTTACTTCTGCTGTTATTCTGGCCATGTGTCTTCAAACAAAAAGCCTCAGGATGAGTTCAACTGATCTCCATCCAATAACTTGAAAGAGCAGCATGCAGGAGTCATTGGAAGGGTAATAAATCTGTTACATAAGATGTGTGTAAATCTTTTGCCAGTCTGCAAATAATCTACTATGCTAATTGTTTAGACTAATTCAGATTCATAGACTATTTGTGTCGATGTGCAATACTATAAAGATTTGGGATCAGTAAGTATTTCTTCAGTTGATATTTTAATTAGAAAGTATTACTTCTATTGAGCAAGGATGCATTAAATTAATAAAAATGTTACAGAGAAATATTTATATATATTACTTCAAAAACATTAAGTTCTTTGGGTTCTCTATTAATAAAAGAATTAAAAAAATTAGTTTCCACAAAAAAAAAAAAAAAAAATGAAGCAAATAATAGCCTCAGTGAGCCTAAGAGACTTCTTTCAACAATATTAAAATCTTACTGAGCCCAAACTTTTGAACGGTATAAACACAAAATGAGAAGGATTGCACATTTAAACATTAGATAACATCGGAGTTCCTCAGGTAGCAGTCAGTGTTATTGTGCATCAACTAGCTGAGTCACAATAAGTGTAAGAGAGTATCTAGCAAAAAGAAAAAGAGCACCTGATTGCCTTGGGGCATAATTGCACACCACTGCTGAACTTCCTTTGAAACAATAGTCAGTGTGGAAAGAAATAGGCACAAAGGATATGACCAGTGGGTTCGTCTTTGCACTTTGCAGTTTACACAAAGACATCTCGCGGCAGACACTGAATTATTTCTCAGAAGCCCCGTAGCAAGAACATGTGCACACATACCGAATGGATGAGGAAAAAAAGCCACGCGGCATGGCAGTCGTTTGCACCCGGTTCACTTTAGTGTTGCCATTGAGTATTTGAAATTAGAAATGAAGTCAAAGCTGCAGGGAGAAAAAGTGCTTCAAAGGGTCTGATGTCAGTAATGTAGTTTCTCTCCTAGTGGGGGGTCACACACGTCAGCACGTTTTCATACTTAAAAGCATAACTGCAGGCAAACCTACCACAGGGACACAAAAACCTTCCTTTCTGTGATTTTTAGCCTTGAAATAAAAGGCAAGGGGATGAAAACCAAAGGCGAGTGCTTGAGGAGTGCTTGACTCCTTAAGGAGTCTGATAGACACTTACACTCACATTTCCAGTTAGGAATCAACACCTGAAATCTGCAGCTGCGACTCAGACAAGCTTGAAAATCAACATAGTTGCACACGTGAGTGAACAGACTCCACCACTGGGCCCGCTTCAAAAGATCTACCTCCTCATACACGCGGCACTTTTCATCCTTAGTTTACAGCAGGTCTTTATAATAAATCCTCCCTTCCCTGGGTTCCCGACCCCAGCGATTCGGGAGTGTTTTCGCAAACTCTTTGATCTGACTTTGGTTTGAAAAGTTTTCAGCCAGTGGTTCTGATAGCATTATTAAGGTGTTCTTTTTAGGCAAAGGCCGTTTTTCGATTCCCGAGGTCTATTTACTTCAGTCCGTGGCGCACAGTGAGAGCAGCGCTGACATGCCAGGCCTGTTGAAAGCAGGGGATTCAGGAGCAGGGGCTTTTTGAATAATATCATAATTTCAGCCTCTATACAGTCATTCTGTGAACTCTTTCTCCTTGGTGCAGTGCACCTCTGTCAGTATGGCACACATGCTAAGTAAGTGTTGAGTATATATATATATATATATATATATATATATATATATATATATATATATATATATATATATATATTCAGTTTTCCTTTTAATTTTAGGAATTTTGTTATGTGCTTTTGTCATTTTTATTAGTTTTTATATATATATATTTATATTGAGTTTTATTCTTTTAGTAGTTAAATGTTTAAAGTTGCTACGTTTAAATTGCCTTTTATTCTTATATGTATATGATGACATATTTACTTCAGTAATAATTAAGAGGGAATTAAGCAGCCCCAGCCCAATTTAACCCCTGTATATATATGTTTACATGAAAAAAATGCATTATAAAGGGTTATTAAAGGGTAATGGTAATGGTAATGTGTTATTATTATTCATAATGTGCATTGTAATACATCATCATGTCGCAAGTAATTATAACCAAATTTAATATGCATAGTGTAAGAATGAATTGATAAGTGTTATAATGCATTAACCGTGTTTAAGATTATTCATGATATTGTACAATGCATTATTAGGTGCATTAAAAGGCATAATTTATGTATTAAAACTACTTTTATAATGTATTATATATAAAAGCTTTAAGTAAATTGTTACCAAAAATGCTTAATTTCATAGTTATAAGGACAAAAATGTATATATTTAATACATTTTGGTCTGTGGTTTCATAGCCTTGTTGTACAGCTGACGTTAAATGCAACACCTTTTGCTCTTCTGACTGTCACAATCAATTTGTCTGTTTTTCTTCTATTGTAAAAGTTGAGGAAACAAGGACTTCTTTTTTTTTGCAATGGGAACAAAAGATTTCACTGCAATAATATCTGCAGTGGTCTCCCATTGTCCCCCTATGCAGCAGCTGTTCCCCTGCTATTGTTTACTTCTGCATCCAATCCTGGAAATGTGAAAAGGGTCCATTGAGAGGGCTTATATTACTTTTACCAAAATTGAAAGGAAACTATTACATAAACTCATGTTGATTTCCGCGAATTTCAAGCTGACACATTTCAAAGGACAGCAAAGATTTCGATCTGCACATCTATATAAAGACTTCTGAGTACATTAACCCCACAGTGCCTTTCTAGAAGACAACAACCTTCGATTAGCCCTGTATTATTTCATAATAAGCTGTGTATTTTAATACTCCTCCAGTTTACATGCCTGAGGGAAATTAGTTTCCATAGCCACGAGGAACAACCAGGGCTAATTACAATTACAAGTCTTTTTTAATATTGGCCATTACATTATGAGCCATTATCATCTTTTGATGGCAATGTTTACCAAAGTACAGCAGTGAACTTTACATTTTCTGCAGATAAGATTTTCCTGGAAAACTGAAATTTAAATGTCACCTACATGAAGATGCGGCTTAATTGTTTTCATGTCCCTTGCAACGTAGTTTGCAACCAAATTGCACATTGCTTCTTGATACCGCATTTGTGATGCTCCAACAAATTGCATTAGCCTGTAACTCCATCACGTTGCAATAACTGCTGCCCAAGATGATGTGTAATCAGAGGGGCAGGGTAATTAAAATGCATCCGCTGTGTCGTTTCTGTGGGCTATATTAAATGAGGAAGGCCAATAGTGGAGCTCATTTTCCATTTACAGGGTCTGGCTGTTGAACGCATGGTGTGGTCTAATGAAAAAGGGGCTAACTCTAAACGCCAGGATAACACTAAACGCATGAGCCTGGCTGCTTTCGGCTCCGGGGATGCTCATTTCTAATTATGTGGCGAGAAGTTAGAATGATGATGAGCATCAGGAAACATTCGAGAATGCTAGCGTCGGCAGTGCATAATTGTCTGAAGGACATTTGCATTGCATCTACTTGACTGTTCTTCACTGTAATTAGAGGGGTCTCTTGGGCCTCACTGTCCCAGTCTGTTCGATCTTTTGCCTGTTTTAGAGTTCCGTCTTTCTGTCTTCCTGCACCGTATCACAGGCATAGTGTTAACTTAGCATGTTAAAGTGAAAGTTCACTGCTGATGGGCTTTTAATAAAACTTGGCTGTCTGTGGAGTATATGTGAAAATGTTTTTTAATGTTTCTTTAAATCTGTGCTATATAACTTCAGAAAACTTGCCAAATACATGCAAAATTCACTTTTTATCTTGCTAATTGCTCTGTTGATCCAACTGTCCATGTTCAGGAATACAAGAATGTGAATGTTTGATTTGTAGTTTTAATAAAAGCATCATCCGGCAGATTTTTACTAATAAATAAACCAGGAAATCTGGTAGGGTAACCATGCTTTTTTTTTTTTTCTTTTTTTTTTTTTTTTTCTGGGAGTGGAAACAGAATTTCAGAATTTCTAAATAGCACAAGATATGGGTTCCTAATCCTGTTCTTTGAGATCTACCTTCCTGCAAAGTTCAGCTCTAACCTGATCAAACACAACTGAAATTAAAAGGATAGTTCACCTTCAGTTGCTGCTCCCCATTGACTTCCATAGTATGGGGGGGGGGCACAATGCAAGTCAGTGGGGACCAACTGAAGGTCAGCTTTCCCTTTTCAGAAGCACTTAATAACTACAGGTGTGTTTGATCAAAGCTGGAACTGAACTCTGCAGGTACAGTAAGTAGTTCTCCAGGAACAAGATTGGTCACCACTGTCTAAAAATGTCCAGTTTTTGGCTTTTTTTTCCTGTTGACATGCTCTGTACAGTCCTCATACATTACAGTATATGTATGCGTATTTGAGTCTGTCCTCCAACAACAACAAAAAAACGACCGTATAGCTTGTTTGTGCAAGCACCTTATTACAACCTATATTTATGTTTTAAAGTTAAGAGCCTTCTAGAAGGCGTAAAAATAATGACAGTATCGTGTTGCATCTATGGTCATGAAATGACATACCTAGCAAAAAAGCAAGTTTATTTAAATGCAATATGTGGACTTTTTACACCTATCTCACAGTAATTTGTACATATTTAACAAGGTGGCTTATTCATTTGAATGACCACAACTAACCCCACCCCTAAACCTACCCCTTACAGAAATCATGCAGAATTGTTTATAGAGCATATACATTTTATGAGCACATGCATTCTCTGGGATCAAACCCATGATCATATAATAACATATCATCATATAATGCAATGGTCTACCAACTGAGCTACACAAAACCCAATTTGTAACGCAAATAAAGAGTACAAAACATTAATATGAATACGTCCTGTTGCCGATAGGGCGCAGCTGTAGTATACACTCTTATGGGTCGTATTTCAGGGATTTGGACAAACGACCTATACGGGCATATTGGTTGGTGCACAGGTTAGCATATTTGCTTTGCTTTGACTGTTCTTTGTAGATTACACAATATGCCCAGCTGGTAGATTGTATCAACACAGTCTCACTCTCTACTCGTCAAATGTCTGACGCATGGTCAAGTGATCTGGCGTCACTTTTTTGACGCACTGGGTATACCTTTGGCGTTATTTTTCAACGTGCAGGTTAGTCCGATAGACTTCTATAGAACTCAGTAGCGTTTATATTTGACGTCTTGGTTCAGCACACCGCAACTACACTGAATAAATAAAAATAAATAATAGGCTACAAAAATATATATATATATATGACAGAGATCGTTTTTATCTGGCCCTCCAACTTGTTTTTGAGGTTTAAATATTCTCGCAATCTGATATTAAAGTGATCTCTGTGCCAAAGCTTAGCGCGTTCATCAGTGGTGAGTTTAACAACACTCAACTGCAGGTAAAACAGCATTCAGCGGTGAGTTTGACCAAAGCAACACTCAACTGCAGGGAAAACGGCATAAAAAGGTGAGTTTAACAACGCTCCAAGGCGCGTGCAAGTAAGCAGTTTAACCGTTTTCTTACAACCCATTCTCGCTTATCGCTTATTCATAGTTCATCATCTCTATGAAATCACGTTCAAGAAGTCTCATTCAGCACACATCGCGATACTTGCCATCAGTTTCCATGTGCCACAGGGTCGGTGAGTAGATATAATTACGCTCTTTTAATGCCTGTTATAAAATGTATTCTGTCTTTATTAATCAGATTAGCGCCATATTGTTTACTCGCTGTATTATATCAGTCATCCGAGGCTGTCTTTGAGTTTCATTGCGTTTAACTAAATGAACACACCTGCTAACTAGTGTGATTAAACCCTGTCGGTCACGTGACGTGCCATAGACTTTCAATATATTCATTTCATGTCAAAGATGTAAATTTGTAGTAAAATCATGGTAACCACGGCATGTACAATAGCAACAAATTAAATTTGAAGTTAAAACCCAGGAACGGGACATTTACCATGTTTTTACCTCAGTAACTGTAGTTCTACTATGGTATATTAATAATCAATACAACAATAAAATAATCATCAAACTAACTTTGGTTGTACAACTGTAATTGTCGTTTTTGATGTGCTTTTATATTACAGATATCACACATTTACTGTACCATGCTTTTGATACATTTTTATGTAAATCCAAAAAAAGTAAATGAATGAAAGGACACATTTTTCCCTTCCTGCAGTTCATTCATATCAGTTTATATTTTAAATATTTTGCTCACAAAACATTATTAAAATTCTGTTTATAATTCTATTTTATTCTACCCCTCCCCCTTTCTTATTTTTATTATTATGTTTTTTTTTTTAGCTGAAAAGATGTAAAGGAAGCAGTCATCCCTGTGGTGTTTGTGGAGAGGTTTTCCTTCAGAAATGGAGAAGACTGAAAGCTGCGGAGGCAGACATTTGCAGCAGGAAGTCTGTGTTGGTTTTACCTTTTTATCAAACTGCTGTTATAAATTGCACAGCATTTGTTGTTTCTTAAACTTTTGCACTGTCCAAATACCCACACTTGCCATCTTTGCACTTGACCAATCGATTATTTATTTGACGTATTTCCTATGTTTAGGCCAAGTGTTCGAGTGAGCATGGTGACCACAAGTGTGTGTCGAACTTTTCATCACCTGATGACAGTGGTTCCCAATCCTGATCCTGGAGAACCCAGCACTGCACGGTTTTGGCGTCTCTCTTATCTGACAAACACACTTTTGAGGCCTTGGAGTCTTCACTGATGAGCTGATGAGTTGAATCAGGTGTGTTTGATCAGGGAGACATCTCAAATGTGCAGTGTTGGGCTTCTCCAGGACCAGGATTGGGAGCCACTGCCTTACGGGACACACTTAAGTGTTTACAGAGATTTTTTTTTTTTTTTTTTGATTATTATTCAACTTTGCATTTTAAAAGAAATTCTAATTCTCTTTTCATTAGTCCCTATTACAGAGGACAATTAAATTTTTGGGGCTTCTAATTAAGTGAAAAAAAAGCAGTTGCAAATGATGTACAAAATAAATATACTTTTCTGTACACCAAGAAAACATGCAACACTTTGTTTTACTTCGAAATTATTCTCAGTATCTAATTATTATTATTATTATTATTAATAATAATATTTCACATACATTGGAAAGGTTTCCGTGAGCAGATCAATTACACTACTGATAACATTCCTTTAAGCATGTAATATATTTTTTTATAATTCATATGAATATAGCTTGCTATTATTGACTAGCTTTTAATAATAGATGCATTTAATATATAATTATACAGCATCTTTACAGAGGCTGGTTTTATGGTCTAAAAGTAGCATGTAATAATATTTCCTTCCTTTCTGTCTTTCAGGATTGTTCGCAGATAATGATGTTCTTCTCGATCATGCACAAGGACTCACCTCTTTAACTCTTTATCTTCCCAACACACACAGAAATGCTCCCTTTATCAGTGTTTAGACTTTGCAGTGCAGTTTTGTTTTAGTTCTAAGCTTATAATGAATACATTGTGACCTTCCAGCAACCCATATATTGTATACAGAACCAGTGATCAAAACAATGGTTGAAAATAGTATTTTTATATTGATAAAGCATTGTGTTCTCTTTTTCAAGCTTCATACAGTAAACTTTACTTCTGGTGCTTTTATCATAAAAAAACAAACATCAGTTCTCATCAGGAGTTTTCGTAAAGGACGTATTCATGCACAGCCATCCCCTAGTTCCAGTCATGAAGTGAATGATGTTATTGTCAGTTTTATTTCTGCAATTTTATGTAGCAGGTGTTTGTTTTCCTGAACGTTATCTTTCTTCCATTGTTCAGACAATCAGTGTTTATTTGATGCTGTGCTGATGGAGGTTTATAGATGATATTGCACACTTGACATGCATGTCTTCATGGTCTTTATTTTCTGAGTTTGAAACAGTGTGTTGTATCACTTTTTGGTCAAATAAATTCTTCAGTGTTCTCTGAAAGACTATCTGTATTTACTTTTTTTTTAAATAAAAGTATTTGCAAAGAATTTTTATTCTTCATAGTGGCAAAAACAACTTATTGACAGAGGATGCAGTGCAGTTATATGGGCAATTTGTCTTTGAATCAGTTTTTTAACTCTGTTTTTATTGCTAGAGTTCAATTGGTAAAGAATGGCAAATCACAGAAAAACTAAAGTGAATAATTTTTATAGATTTAAAACAAAACAACATGCAATTTAAATGTTACAAGCTAATCATTTGATTAGAAAATGCACCTGTCTTTGAAAAAAAAAAAAAAGATTTAATGAGAGGAATCGGTTCGATAGAACTGCGAATGCTGGCCATGTGCTCATCAATATTGCCCAATTTTTGTCAAGCTGAAAACAATAATTAGCGCATTTGCATTATTGTTGGAGGAAGGTGTAGACGTTAATAAAACACAATCTAATAGGTAGCAAATGTTATTGATTGTTAACCAATCTATCCCTTCAGCCGAAAAACGAAAGTCATCGGTCATAAATGGATAAGGAAGCGTGACGCCGCTGCTCAGCTTTGATATCATTGGCTGTCAATGTCCCTTGTCATCGCAGGGTTGTCTGTGGTTGGACTATCCTTTAACCCATACTAAACAGCGCATCGTGTTACAGAAGAACGTTTTGCTACTATTATCACATTAGTAATATATTAAGTCAACAATTAAGGGTTGCTATGTTGAGGAAAATTACCTCTTTAGCGAGATCCTAACCCTAACCCTAATCATAACTTCGATGAACTACAAAAAACAGCCCCTAGTTTCGCCTTTCCATATATAGAACGACGGAGGCTTGTGGGTAATGTAGTTTAAATCGTTTTATTGACGAAATGAAATAAATAATATATTTAATGGAAAACTGGATATATGAATAGTTTCATTGTGTAAACCTCTATGATATAATTGAAAGACAGAGTGAAATTTGGTATTTTAGAGGGAGCAATATTTAAAATGGCTTTATGAAACATTTCCATTTATTTCTGAAAACTGTGCCCGACATTATTTTATCAGCATAGCATAAGTAAAAAATTCTTCTGGTTTTCTCTTTGATTCATTAATTGGACTCTGATTTACAGCCATTTCAAATGTACAGTTTTTGGCTCTTCCGGGGGGTGCTACTGGGCCCCTGGGGGTAGAAGGGCAGTAAAACCTACTTGTATGTATTCTCCTCATAATGGACAACAAACTGAGCTGAGTCACATTTATATCTGACAGTTTTCATAGACTAACCTTTTCTTATTCTTATGTCATGAGCAGTAAAGCTTTTGACAGGACATGGTGAGGCCATCTGATGAAACATGGCAAAATTAGAAAGAAATGATTTAATAATAAAAATTATAGATTATTTATTTTATTTTTGAAGTTAACAGTAATAAATATAATGGATAAACCTGCAACAACATGCCATTATCTATTCCCCACTGTTAAGCAGTAATCAAGGACAATTTATACACATTGTGATACTTCACTTTTCCACAAGGAATAATTCATGGAGTACTCAGAATACTATATATATTAACTAATTAGCAACAATCAGTGTAAAAATGTCCTCCTCATCCCCTTATCTGGGTCCTCAGATGCTGAACATCAGTAATGTGCCTGCTCTTGGATTTAATGCAGTACAAGATCCATGTTGATCATTCCTGCTACATTCTCAGTTATCCCTCAAGTGTTTGTAACTATAAAGTAAATGGCTTTTCAAAATAATTCATCTAGTAAATCCCTTTATATAGATATATAGGCATATTTGTGATTAAATATATACAATAATAACTTTCTGGTGTATTGTTGTTCCAGATGTCATTAATGTTTAAGCAAAAAATAATCCTGGTAATTAATATGTAGTTTTTCAAGTGTAGAATAAACCCATAGTAGCCTACAGTATCTAGTAAAATTATGAATTTACCAAGAATTTTCAACACACAATATTCACCATATTAATTTTATTGAAGCATAGACTATGAAGTTGATAAAGTAGCTTCAAGACAAACACAATTCAAGGAAAATAATAAAGGATCAAAAATTCATTAATATCATAAATTAATCAGTTCACACAGATGAGTGATGAAATGTCCTTAAAAGTAAAAATAATCCATCCAGTCAACTGTGATACAGATCATGTGATACATTTAAGACATGTGATACTGTTCCAGAAAATAATGATTTCCATCATCACATCTAAACTGGTTTCATCTCCCCATCGTGTTCTTCTTCTCTCGTGTCTGGAAACAGTTTGTGGTTGATATCCAGCACTGGTGTGGTGTAGCTTGTTCTCAGCCAGAGGATCTCTCAGTCCTAAGATCCCAGACCTGGTCAAAGTGAAACAAACAATACAGATTAAGTTGTTTAATTGACAGAGAGCTCAGCTTATGTTCTGTGTGATTTTAGCAGGGTGAGCAACTATGACCCTTGTAGTACTGTACACTTACCATTCTTCAAGCTGTTTTGAGACCTTTTGAGAAGGTTTTTCTCTGAAGACAATTTACCACATCCTCTTCTTTCAGTCCTTTCAAGAGCATCACTTGGTCAAAACCCCCCATTTGGCTGATGAGATCATCTGTACAAATTAAAATACTGCAATAAAAATTTCATTCTGCAAGAATTAAGGCAAAGGACTTGCTCATGAGACACCCCTTAGCATGTGACAGAATTTTTTGCCTCTATAATTCATCTATTGTTGCAGTAAATGTGTCTTTTTTCCCTCTCTAATTTATCTTCAAAGTTCCTGACTTCTCTCACAAATGTGTTTTAGTGTAAGGCCTGGCTTCAAACCAATCAACTATCAATCCACAATTTATAATACAACATTTATGAAACAATGAAATAATGTAAACCACTTACATAAAACTTGTATTCTTTTATTTAAGACAAACAGTTGGTGTTTTTTTTTTTTTTTTTTTTACTTAAAGTTTAAAAATATTCCAGTCACACTTTGCCTACATGATTTAATTGTAATAGCTGTATATAATTTTTTTTTTTATTAAGAATAAAAACATAGAAAGAATAAATTACGGCTGAGATGAACAGTCCTGTGAGATAAAATCATAAAGTGCTGTAACACATAACACAGCATTGCACAGCATTGCTTCAACACACACATACCAGAGGACTTCTGTCTTTGTTTGGGCTCAAGATGGCCGTCTTCATTCCTCATGAGCAAATCATTTCCTTGGTCTTCCTTCTCTTCTGAAAAACAAGATAATCTTACTCTGTGTGCAATTAACATTGCTCATTAAACATATAATTAAGTTAATTTAAAATAAGATTCAGACCAGAGCATTTGATGAGTAAATGTTGATTCAAAAATATTTTAAACAAATGTACCTGGGAAGAGCTGATCATGGCAAGATTCGCTGAGACTCAGTAACAGCTCTTTTAGTTTTTAGGAAGGTTTGTGAGGGTTGGCTCTTAAAAGAGCTGTTGAGCTTGAACAGCATTATCTGCAAACAATCCTGTAAGACAAAAACAAAGAAAAATATTACTACATTACATGCATCTTATACATTACTGTGCGTATGTGTGTGTGTAATTATACAGCTATATTCATATATATATAAAAAAAAAATATTACAAGCTAACAGGACTGTTATCAGTAGTGCGCAAGTCTTAATAATGCCAAAGCGCAGTGCCCTTAATGAACACTAAACCCACATTATCTCCAATACCGCTCCGGAGCTCTATACCAGGCTTAGTGTATCCCATCATGCATCAATTTTTGGAATAAATTGTGAGACCTTTTGTCGAGATCTCACAAGGGGTCACGGAAACCTTTACAATGTATGTAAAATATTAATAATAATAATAATAATAATAATAATAATAATAATTAGATATTGAAAATAATTTTTCAATTAATTTATTTTAAAATGCAAAGTTGAATGATCAAACTAAAAATCTCTGTAAACACTTAAGTGTGTCCCATAAGGCAGTGGCTCCCAATCCTGGTCCTGGAGAAGCCCAACACTGCACATTTGAGATGTCTCCCTGATCAAACACACCTGATTCAACTCATCAGCTCATCAGTGAAGTCTCCAAGACCTCAAAAGTGTGTTTGTTAGATAAGAGAGACGCCAAAACCGTGCAGTGCTGGGGTTCTCCAGGATCAGGATTGGGAAACAGTCATCAGGTCATGAAAAGTTCGACACACACTTGTGGTCACCATGCTCACTCGAACACTTGGCCTAAACATAGGAAATACGTCAAATAAATAATCGATTGGTCAAGTGCAAAGATGGTAAGTGTGGGTATTTGGACAGTGCAAAAGTTTAAGAAACAACAAATGCTGTGCAATTTATAACAGCAGTTTGATAAAAAGGTAAAACCAACACAGACTTACTGCTGCAAATGTCTGCCTCCGCAGCTTTTTGTCTTCTCCATTTCTGAAGGAAAACCTCTCCACAAACACCACAGGGATGACTGCTTCCTTTACATCTTTTCAGCTAAAAAAAAAATACATAATAATAAAAATAAGAAAGGGGGAGGGGTAGAATAAAATAGAATTATAAACAGAATTTTAATAATGTTTTGTGAGCAAAATATTTAAAATATAAACTGATATGAATGAACTGCAGGAAGGGAAAAATGTTTCCTTTTATTTATTTACTTTTTTTGGATTTACATAAAAAGGTATCAAAAGCATGATACAGTAAATGTGTGATATCTGTAATATAAAAGCACATCAAAAACGACCATTACAGTTGTACAACCAAAGTTAGTTTGATGATTATTGTATTGTTGTATTGGTTATTAATATACCATAGTAGAACTACAGTTACTGTGGCAAAAACATGGTAAATGTCCCGTTCCTGGGTTTTAACTTCAAATTTAATTTGTTGCTATTGTACGTGTCGTGGTTACCATGATTTTACTACAAATTTACATCTTTGACATGAAATGAATATATTGAAAGTCTATGGCACGTCACGTGACCGACAGGGTTTAATCACACTAGTTAGCAGGTGTGTTCATTTAGTTAAACGCAATGAAACTCAAAGACAGCCGCGGATGACTGATATAATACAGCGAGTAAACAATATGGCGCTAATCTGATTGATAAAGACAGAATAAATTTTATAACAGGCATTAAAAGAGCGTAATTATATCTACTCACCGACCCTGTGGCACATGGAAACTGATGGCAAGTATCGCGATGTGTGCTGAATGAGACTTCTTGAACGTGATTTCATAGAGATGATGAACTATGAATAAGCGATAAGCGAAATTGGTTGTAAGAAAACGGTTAAACTGCTTACTTGCACGCGCCTTGGAGCGTTGTTAAACTCACCTTTTATGTCGTTTTCCCTGCAGTTGAGCGTTGCTTTGGTCAAACTCACCGCTGAATGCTGTTTTACCTGCAGTTGAGTGTTGTTAACCTCACCACTGATGAACGCGCTAAGCTTTGGCACAGAGATCACTTTGATATCAGATTGCGAGAATATTTAAACCCTTAAAAACAAGTTGGAGGGCCAGATAAAAACGATCTCTGTCATATATAATTTTTTTTGTAGCCTATTATTTATTTTTATTTATTCAGTGTAGTTGCGGTGTGCTGAACCAAGACGTCAAATTTAAACGCTGCTGAGTTCTATAGAAGTCTATTGGACTAACCTGCACGTTGAAAAATAACGCCAAAGGTATACCCAGTGCGTCAAAAAAGTGACGCCAGATCACTTGACCATGCGTCAGACATTTGACGAGTAGAGAGTGAGACTGTGTTGATTGTATACAATGCCTAAACACTATTGGTCATACTACTTTTGTAGTCATAACCTTCAGCAAGTATAAAAAAAAACAAAGTTAAATCATGGACAATTTATAAATCCCAGCCAGGACATGTAAAGGATAAAAAAGCATTTATGGTCACCCTAGTATCTGGGTGAAGGTAAAGGTGCAGTCACATTAGCAATGTTAAAAAAAATTTTTTATTACTGATTAACTTACTTTATAGTAAACTACCACATTCAACCAAGCACTATTACTTACTAATTCATTCATCTGAGGTTCTTGTTAGATACTATTAGTTACTAGAGTGCTAATAATGTGTTACTCGTCTTCTTGTGTATTATATCATTAATGATGGAACAGTACTCTGAACTCTTCCTGAATTATTGAATACAGCCATTATTTTAGATTTATATGCGCACAAAGTTTTAACAACAACCCCTTTTACACAGTAATACCAGTAAATTGCCGTAAAATTACTTGAATTACTTTGCTGGTAAATTCAAAATCGCACTGTTCACACAGGCAATAGCATTTCATCTTTTGTGGTAGTTGTGTTGCTGTCTATGGAGGGTCAGAAATCTCTTAAATTTCATCAATATCTTAATCACTTACGTTCATTAATGACAGAATTTGTGTTTTTAATTTACATATTCTAATGACATTGTTACAATAGAAGGCTGGTTGAAAAACCACAAACTTATGATTTATGCTGTTAAAATCTGAAGCCTCTGGGATGCCCTCCATCCAATACTGCCATCCATCCATCCATTCTCCAAATCGCTTGTCCTATGCAGGGTCACAGGGATGCTGGAGTCTATCCCAACATCTATGGCTGTAGGCAGGGAAATACCCTAAACGGTTGCCTGTCCATCACAAGGCTTTAGCTTACGGCACCTAAAATTCACCGGTCCAAGTACTAACTGAGCCAAAGCTGGCTTAGCTTCTAAGATTGGATGAGATCAGATGAGCAGATGGTTGTAAGATTTACTGCTGTTTTACGTTATTTTGAACTGGATCAACTTCATTTTCATGTTAATTGCTCGTTATTAAGGGAAACTTCAATAATTCAATGAATAATTACAATATTATAGACCTATTATACAATGCATGATTTTCTAAAATTGCAATCTAAGTTCTGTGCAATAGCTACTTTTGATTGCATCATGCAGTATGTGACTTTCATGATCCAAATGTGTCTAATGGGCTACTGGAGAGAAAAAAAAAGAAAGAAAAGATGATTGGAAGGAAAGTGAAAATCTCAAAGCCTAATTTTTTAATAATTTACTCAAAGATAAAGTGTTTATTGACTTCGCAATGATCAACGATGTGCCTGTGTTTCTGATAAACTGTGATAGTATTGAAAAAGATCTATCAAGTTGCAAGTAATGGACTTATAAGGGTTTTTTATGCTCGTTAATTTACAAATGTTTTTACACATGCTTCTTGGGTAACGTTGCTTTTGAGATTAGTTCTGTAGCGATGAAGTGCAATTAACATGCTACTAATATTCTACTAATGCTTTGGGAGCCCAGCCAAGGTTGATGGATGTGTTTGTAAAGACACGAATGATAATAACAGATCAAGAGGCTTACATTTTACTCGTAAACATGTGAATAGCCATGTTGTTTCTTACTGAGAAGGTGGTATGTATCCTATGGAAAAGGTGGAAGGGAAAAAATCAATGTGCAATTGTCACATTCCAGAATGTCTCATACATTTGTATGTCCTTTTGTACTTCATTCTGGATGGACAGAGATGTTACCTAGCAACTGTGCTCTCTGAAAGGGGCTGCTCTTTATGGTTGTTGAATTGCTTTAATTGTAAGTATCGGGGAAGTATAACCAATTGGTGAAAAGTAGCACAAGGATAGTTTTTCAGCTGTTGAGACACTAGAGATAAAAGACATGTACAGGGATTCTGAAAGACAAGGATTTTGTTTTGAAACCACTGATGGTTTTAAAGGAAATTTGGTTTAGGATAAATAACAGAAAGATTCAAATAAAAGCCAAGGAATAACTGCAGAAAAAAAAGTAACCACATTTTAAAATAGATTAATTGTTGTGCATCAGCACCTACCTTGGTGATTTGGATTGGAGTTTTAGCAGATACTGTTTGCATTTACATTTTAACATTTCTTCCAGAATAACAGATCCCAAAATAATGACTAGGGATGCAAAGGGTACATTTCTGGAAACTTTCAGGAATTTGGGAAACTTTTGGGAAGTTTCTGGAAATGTTTCACCTCTTTGCAATCCTTTCTGTCCAATCAGATGCTCTCTAGAATGAGAATGTCCCTCCCCAATTCCAATTGCAACTGACAGTTGACAGAACCAAATTTTATTGCCAATTTTAAAAGAAAAGGGGTGAGTCATTCAATGTGTTTCCTGCCTCCACTTCCTGTTTCAAAAGGAAATATGCCAACACAGGATACAAACAATAAATAATACTAAACAACCTGTTGAAGTTGATGTACTAGATCAAATAACCTTTTCCTTCACTGTCCTTGGTGCTGATGTCATGGTTAATTGATATTTCAATCATCTTAGAAGGTGACTGCAGTCCAGACAATTAGTTCCAGTCTTTTGGACACCGTGTTACTGAAACACATGCTCAATGTGATTTTTGACATTGCATGTAATCAGTTTGTTCATTTTAAAAAGAAAGTATTTACAGCCAGAGAAACACTTTTGGAATAAACACCCTTTTTATCTTAAAAAAATGTCAGTGGGGTAAATGTTGTGACCCTTGAGCTGTAGATTGCTGTATGATAAGGCTTCATATTAACATTTTGCACCATTTGAATATGTATTAGTGTTGCACCACTTACTGGTGGCCTTGTTTGTTTAAGTATTCCCCTGATTAGAGATGCACCTCAGGTTAATGAGAAATGTAAGCTGTTTATGCTGTAGTGTGTGTGATTAAATTCAAGTGGGCTGCCGCAATGATTTTTTGCCAGCTTCCAAGTGCGTAATCCTGCTATGATAGAGATATGCACCAAGAGAGAGATGATTATTAGATCTCACAGTGCTGTTGATGTGCATTGCGATTCTTTGTTTTGTGATCACTTCTTTGCATTTGATTAAAAAGATATGTATGTAGGTAACAATCATTTTACGATGATGTTGCGCAGTGCTATGTCACTCAAGTCAGTGTTGATGCATTTGTTTTTGCATTTACCTTACCTAAAAGGACAGAAATTATTAAGTTGTTTACTGTACAGTATGTTATTTGCTCATATCAAATCTTATTAAAATGTTTGGCATTCACGTTTATTGTTATTTCTGAATACGGTTTCCACAAAATATTAAGTAATACAACAGTATTCTAAAGTACAATGTGTGATAATGCTGAAATGTCATCACAGGAACAAATTAAATTTTAACAATTATCTTCCACTGTAACATTTCACAATCACTGTTTTCTTCTTTCCTAAGCATTTTTTAAAAATCCACAAACTTTTTTTTTTTTTTTTTGTCTTTTTTTTTTTTGTCTTTTCTTTTACATCAGTATGAGAGAATGATACCTAAATTAGTCAATTGAGACCATTGCAGGTGGCCGTTTTTGTGTATCTGTATGTGTTGTAGCCAACTGCTTGCTCTCTTTCCTCTTACTTATCTGCCTGCAGGGAGGCTTGGAAGAGGCTCCATTCCCAGAATTTGTTTTACGTCATCTTCACACACCTCTTTGAATTACTGTTCTCACCATGCCTGCTTTATCAGCAACAAGTAACGCCAGCAGTCTGGGGAAGCAGCTTATTTCGAATGTCACAGTCAAAACGCAGCCTTCAGAGTAAACAACATCAACCAGAGCTGACAAAAATAAGATATGGAAGGGGATCTAGCCTGCTGAAGTGTTTTTTTCTCATGTGTCAAAATGAGATTTCAGAAGTTCCATCAGCTCGTCGTCAGGTGCTTTTGATCACTGATTGTTAACAGAGGAATCACTGTTGGGAGCCATACATGAAAGAGGATGCTCTTCCTTTCCCTCCAGCGGAGGAACAAGCAAAATGTTTACATTCTCACAGCTGTGATGTGTCGTACTGCATCTCAGACAAACTTAGTCGAACTGAAAGAATATTAAAAAGAGCATTGACACAGTGGTAGTTCCAATAGTGAAACAACTTTATTTCAAACCCTTGTTTTAAAATTTCTAAATATGTTTTTAACCTTTTACATTTGGCTCATTCCATACATTACATACTAAAAGACTCAACTCTCGCCAAGCTTGTACTTGTACTTCACTCGGTTCAACTTCACCATCACTTACATCCTGGTAACAAGAATGTCAAAGCAGACTCCCTCTCCTGCCTTGATTAGCCTGCCAGACTCCTAAATCAATAAACCTATTGTTTTGTCACGGACCCTCGTGTCTCCTGAGTATTTGCTTGACAGTATGTATATATATATTTATGTATTTATTTACTGTTTGCTAGTTGGAAAGGCAGCATTTCTTATTTTAATTAAATTTAAAAACAGCTACTGTAAAACTGAAACATAAATTAATAAAAGCTATATAAACATAAAAAAAAAACATTAAAATTGTTTAAAATTACTTACTGGAAAATATAAAAACTATAATAGTATCTATTAAAATGTATTTTAAAGAAATCTACAATTGTAAAATCTCGAATTGTAGTGTTGCATGCACTCATCTATTTAATGTTAATTAACCTAACTAAATTTTAAACATTAGCTTGTTCTTGTTGTGTATTGCTGTTTATTTAAAGTTTATCAATAGAAAACATCAAAATGACACAAATTAGGGTCTTAATTTGCATTTAAAACCGTATTTATGTAGAACATTTTAATAACTGGGTTGAGCAAAATGGAATTCATTTTATAATAATTGACAAATTTTTTAAAGATGTGCATATAACGACTCAAACCTAAACTGTGATATTGTGAAAAGAAAAACAATATGAATTCTATTTTCCATGCTTTTATATTTTGACGTAATATTTTATCCAGTGTGTATATATAAAGATGTGATAGGGTCATAAAATGCACTAAGAACCCTATATGTTAATATTCGTGCAGAGCCTCTCTTTGAAAAAATGTCATCAGTAGGAGCTGTTGACCCATAGTCTTTCCTTGAAGGCAGACCTTTCATTATAATTCCTTGTTTTCAAAATGACAAACCCCCATAATTCCTCCAGTACCTTTGAATGATATTGAATATGAATTATGCTTGAATCCAGGAGTAACCAGAGAGACGGGGCTTCAAAGAGTAAAGATAATTACTTGTGTTATCACTGCTGAAACAGACAAATCAATCCCCGCCTGAAAGCTTGGACAATTAGCTTCGTTATTGAATGCATGTAGATGAGGCCTCTCAAAAATCTATGCCACTGTAGATGTCAAGTACCAGCAAATTGAGGACTTGACAAAATATATTATTGGCTGGAACCAGTGAGTAAATGGAGGGTAAATGAAACGCAAGTGGGAAATTTAATCGCTCCGATAAAAACTAATTTCATTTAGACACTTGATATTCCTAGCACAAAAAGACTGATTTTTTTTTTTTTCTGTCTGAAAAGTCTGCAGTAAGAAATCGAGTGAAGATTTGTATGTCTGTGTCACTCATAAGTTGTTACAGGAACAAATTATGGTATTTAGATGTTTGAGGGGGTAGACTTGACTGAAGTGCTCTTTAACAACCTGCACTGCGTTTGGAGCAGTCTCTCAAGGAACATTTCGCTTTCAGTGTTTTTTTAACTCACTGAAGAACATTTTCATGCTTGTGTGCTCAAGAGATTTTAATCTCGAGGGACTGTGTCATTCTGCTCTGTTGAAA